>NW_007727310.1:0-17465 GCF_000696425.1 Galeopterus variegatus
GACCGGGGTCTCTTCCCGCTCGGTTTTGTCGGCCTCTGGCTCAGGGAGGCCCGACAGCACCAGAGAAGAATAGAAATTTCGTGAGGCCGGCAAGGATGGCACCCATCTTGGATCCCAACTAGTACACCTGTGGGGAGAGAAGAGGAACACAGATCAGGGCCTGTGCTTCTCTCCTCTTCCAATATCCAGCTTAGGGATGAATGGGAAGAGAGTTTACAGCAAAGGTGGAGGGCCCATCTAATCCATGTAAGGGCAAGGAAGAGTTACTCAGAACAGGTCAGAGGGCACCCAAGGAGCCTGGAGCTCCTGATTTCGTGGAAGAGGAACAGTCCATTACAAGTCCTTGGCATCTCTTGTGTTCTAGGATCCCTGCCAATCTCCTGACTTCAGGCCCTGTAACCTTCGATGTACACCACCCAGCGATCCCCCCAGATCCCAGTCACCACTCCTGGCTGCAGGGAGCACTCAGGGTTCATGCTGCCTCCAAAAAAGTTCCCCTGGACAGGAGAGAGGGTAGCACATCATGGTGTTAAAAGCAGAGACTTTGGCAGTAGATACCTTGGTGCAGATATGAGGATACAAAGTGACAGAACCAGTTATGACTATGGTGGGAGTGTAAATTGGGATAATCACTTCGAAACATAGTATATCACCTTCTCATAAAAACAACAAACACATACTTTCCTACCCAGGAATTTTCCATCTCACTTATATAGCCAAGAGAAATTTTCTATACATATACCAGGAAACATGAAGAGGAATATTTATAGCATTGTTCACAATAGTAAAAAACTGGAATGCCCAGATGCCCATCTACAGGAGAATGAATGGATGAATAAACAGTGATATAGTCACACAAGGAAATATTATTCAGCAGTTAACATGAGTGAACTGCCACAATCACACTCAATAATCTTAGCAATTTTTTTTAATCAAGTAAAAAAAAAAAAGACCCAGAAGATTATACAGTGGTCCCTCAGTATCTTTGGGGGATTGGTTCCAGGACCCTTTGTAAAACTAAAATCTTCAAATTCTGAAGTTTCTTATATAAAATGGCCTAGTATTTGCATATAACAAATGCACATCCTCCTATATGCTTTAAATCATCTCTAGATTATTTATAATACCTAATACAATGTAAATGCTATGTAAATAGTTTTTATGCTATATTGTCAAGGGAATAATGACAAAAAAGGAAAGTCTGTACATGTTCAGTACAGATGCAACCATTGTAGGCATAACTACATTGCACACAATCTGTGGTTGGTTGAATCCAAGAATGTGGAACCCAAGAATATGGAGGGCCAACTGTACATGGCGTGACAACCTTTTCATAAAGTTAAAAAACTAAAATTAAAATATACTATTTAGAACACCTATAGACGAAATAATACTACACACAAAAAAGAAAACAAAGAATGAACACAGGATTCAGGATGGTGTTTATCTTGGGTTAGGGGAGGCAAAGTGATAGGGTGGAATATGTACCTATACACATGTAGATTTATGTGATTGTCAAGGTTCTAATTTTTCTGTTGAGTGGGTGGTTAATAATGATGCTTACTCATTATTAAAAATAAACAAATAAGTGAGAGCCATATATAGGCCAATAAGGAGAGGAAATCATAAACAAAGGAATATTTTGTATACCCCAAATTCATAAAGAACAACAGCAACAACAGCAATCCTTGCTTTACCACTTTGTAGATGGACAAGTTATCCATCCCCACTAAATATAAGCCCTAGGAGGGCAGGGACCATGTCTGATTTATTCACCACTGCAAACCTTGTGCTTGAGATTCAGAAGACAGTAAATAAATATTTGTTGAACCAATTAATGTAAGCTCCCTGAGCCTCAATTTCCTCTGGATCAAATAACATAATATAGGTAAAGAGCCTACTATAGTGTCCGGCACAGAGTAAAGCACTTAATAAACAGAAGCCATTGGAGAAGGGTTTATTAACAGGAAGAGGTTATCTCTACCCACCAACCCTACAGCTTATTATAATAAGGAACAGAAGGGCAAAGGGCAGCTATCAAACACTTGTAGACACCAAATAAAATGGTTAGATTTCCTTATTTGGAGCTATGAACCTTTCCCTTTCATTCATCATCATATGTTTACAAGAACCCCAGGAAGAACTGAGCCCCCAGCCCATTTATTTTCACATCAGCCTACCCATTTAGTTGAATGCCAGCCTCTTTCCACCCTATCTACAGATGAACCCTCAAAAGCTCACTTGAATTTTTGCATAGATTTACATATAATTAGCATGCTCATTGTTTTCTATTAGCCTACCCTTTTTATTTTATTTTATTTATTTAAAAAAAATTTTTTTAAAAAGATGACCGGTAAGAGGATCTGAACCCTTGACTTGGTGTTGTCAGCACCACACTCTCCCAACTGAGCCACAGGGCTGGCCCAGCTTATCCTTTTTAAACAAAACAAAATAGAACAGAATGAAAACAAAAACAAAAAGGGGAGAGCCCCAGCTGGACAGGCAGTGGCTAGGGGTGGGGGAGGGGGAAGGGCTGTGATATTTCCCTTGAGAAGTGCCTAAGGCCCTGCTTGGTATGGGTGGGATTCTTACCCATGCCAGCACTCCAGCAGTCACTGAGAAACCCACTGCCAGGCTGCCTGGCTCACCTGCTTCCAGTCACTGCTGGTGAGCAATAGAAAACCCAGTGAGTACCAGCGGGAAAGGGGAAAACTCCATGCCCAGAGCCTGGCCTATGTGACTCCTCCTGCTCACCTAGATGAGTCCAGAGACACTAGAACCAGGGGTGGTACAACATATAACATCCCCCCCACTGCCCCTCAGGCTCCACCATCTATCTACCTAGGAAGCTTTGAGTAAAGGATCTGCAGAAAGTCACCCAAATTCCTGAGTTGTTGAGTCTAACTCATTGTCTTATTTGCATTGTATTAAATATGGCTTAATGAGAGGGTGTACAGAGCAGGGGTCCTTCCTGCTTTGTTCATTCCCTAAAGTCCTATCAGCCAACCACCCTCATTACTTGCCCGGTGTCACCCTACTCAAGGAGGGGGCTGTTGCTTACCTGGGTGACCAGCTGGGCTGCAGCTCCCTAGGGCAGTGTCAGGTAGAAAACGACTAAGGGTGGCTCCTGTGTTCTGGGCCAGGACACAGACCACCTCCAGAGACAGTCAAGCTGGTAGGCACAGAACAATGGAAGAGACAGACCTGGATTTGTCTGGGCCCCACTGACCTCACCAAAAACCTATGCCAGGCTCACCATCACCAGCCCTCCAGCCAAGGCTGGCTGTAGGGGGCAAGGGACTCTACCTGGCACAGAGTTCCCACTGGGGCATGAAGCCAGAAGGACAATCCCTACGAAGATCATGGTGCCCAAGCCTTCAGCCAGAACCTCTCTCCATAACCACCAGCTTTGCAGTTCCTGGGGGACAGAGGAAGAATAAGGGGAAGGCAAGATCAGGCTCTCTGTCTGGGTTGGCAGCATCTGCCCTATCCTTCTCTCCACTAGTCTCCTGCCCCTCTCCTCCTTATCTTCTCTCTGTTCCCTTCTCCCCTTAAAAAACCCAACCAGACCACAGCTTCTTAATTCTGCACCTATTGGCCCCCAAGCACCTTATATGGAGGAAGAAAGAAGGTCTGAAGGAGTTAATAAGGGAGTGGTCAGCAAATATGCTACGACTTTGATGGACTGGTATTTAGCAGTGGAGAAGAGGAAAAGTCTTGGTTTTCAATAGGAGAAAGATGGAGTTAATAGAGAAAGATGGTGATTTCCCCTCAGAAATCTTACCCCCCAGGTCACCATTTTGCCAGCCTGGTCCAGAATCCAGGTTGGATACCCTGCTCCAGTTCTGGAGACTGCTTTTGTAGGTCTAGGTGAGTGGAACTTGGAGGTAAGGAACAAGTGTTTCAGGTGCCTCCCCTAGAGACAGCGACAGCCAGAGAGAAGAGCTACACTCCTCTGAGCAGGGAATACCTTGTCTTCTTCCTTCTGCCAATAGAGAGCAGCCTCATCCGCCACTTCCTACCCCCAGCACCAGTGTCCTCCCCAGCAAGCCTGAAACACTTGTACTCACATCATTCGCACATCCAGACACCCACTCTCCCAGCCTTAGTCCTCCTCTTGCCTACCCAGCTCTTTCTTCCACTCTAGCTCTTTGACCCCAGACTCACTGAATGAAGGGCATGAGCCGATAATGGTCAGCTCACAGTGAAGAATGAGAAACATCCTCCTGATCCCTAACCATGTTTATGAAGCTGACTTTCAGGAGCCAGAGGGGTAAAGAGAAAGCCTAAAATGAAGATCTGGAAAACAAGAAGAATTGCAGGGGGAGCAAGATAAGGACATCCTCATCTTTCTCCAGAAACAGAGTAAAGCTGGGCAGACTGGTTAGCTCAGTTGGTTAGGGCACATTGCACAACACCAAGGTCAAGGTTTCAGAACCCTTACCTACCGGCTGCCAAAAAAAGAAACAGAGTAAACCAATGAGAAGGTACCAATGCTGGATTGGCAACTGGGCCATTGGAATCTGCAAAGGAAATTGCCTTTGGGGAACTGCCTGGGAATACAGTGGATTCCTGAGGTCTAACACTCCTAGGATCACCCAGGTCACATCTGGTCAGCTTATTCTCCATTTTTGCTGTCAATCTACTCCACTCTTGTGCTGAAAATTCCTTTCAGGAGTTACAAAAAGTTTTTAGCTGTAGATTGTGCACTTTCTCTCCTCTGGCCTTAAGTAAGCATACAAACATTTTTGAAGTTTTTTCCCAATAGGAACTATAGAAGTGGAGAAAGGAGTAGGAAAATAAAAAATTGGGACAGTTGCAAAGTTATCATAAGTCTTAAGAGTTTGTAGTAGTAGGGCCGGCCCGGTGGCGCACTGGAGAGTGCGCCACTTGGGAGCGCAGCGGCACTCCCGCCGAGGGTTCGGATCCCATGTGGAGACCGGTTCCCGCTCACTGGCTGAGCGTGGAGCGGGGGCAACATCGAGGGTTGTGATCCCGTTGCCAGTCAGTAAAAAAGACAAAAAGGAAAAAAAAAAAAGAGTTTGTAGTAGTAATCATCCTAGAGTCTCATCTATCTCTACACTTGATTACTAATGATCAGCTTCTCAAACTCTTTATATTCCTGGGGCCAGTGGTCCTAAGTTTACTCCTCCCTGTCAATAAAGAAGGCCCCATTTTTCAGACCCAGAGAGTACCATAGAAACATAATCCATACTAATAAGGAGAACGTGGGTCTATATAGCTCAGGGAAGTGAAGACAGAACTATTTGTCTTGCTTCATTCCTCCACAGTTGGTTTCATGTGATTACCATGGCCACCTCTGAGGTTGTCCAGGACTGACTCCCCACCTTTCTGCAGATTCTCCCTAGCCAGTCCATATCATCAGAGCCTAAAGAAAAAACCGGGTTTGAGTAAGAGGATCAAAAGAGATATGCTCAAGCAATATACACATAAATCAGCTGCCTTAAATCAAAATATAAATGAATTGGGCTGGCCTGTGGCTCACTTGGGAGAGTGTGGTGCTGACAACACCAAGTCAAGGGTTAAGATCCCCTTACTGGGCATCTTTTTAAAATAAATAAATAAATTGATTAGTGAATTAATCATATATAAATATAACTTATCATTATCAATTATTGAATATCTTCTCTAGTGATTTCAATGTGGGTGAATAGAGATATGGTCCTTAGTGACTAGGTGACCATCCATCTCTGCTTCTACCATGTGGAACCTCTCTATCCCAGCCCCGTACTCAGAATGCCAGGTCAGCATGAAACCCAGCTCCATTGTGTGGACAGTTTCAGTAGGACAAAGGCCCCAGCGTAGCACAAGCCAGCCCAGCAGCCCCTTTGGCTAGCTCCTAAGGCCCCCCCCTTCTCTCTCGTTCTCTGGTTATGCTTTGCTGACTGCTGACTCCTGGCAAAGTCCAGAACAATCACCAAGCTCTGAGTACATCATCTCTCTCCCATCCATAGTTAAGAGCTCCAATTAGCACTTGGATCAGGTCAGGGACACCATGTTAGAAATGGGGTAAGCTAAGAAATAGAGTAATAAAGGGGTTGGCCTGTCCTATTCTTGCCTCCTTCTCCCCTTCCTTTTGCAGGGAGTCAGATATAACCCCAAGCCAGGCAGATCCATGCTCACTGTGGGTCAGGTCCTTTTCTATGCACTTTATATGTGTTATCTCATGTACTGAGATTCCCTAGGGCTGCACCTTCAGTTTATTTCCTACTTATTCTAGTCTACACTCTCTTCTTAGATGACCTCATCTATGTCCACCTCTCCCTTGAAATTTATATCCATATATCTACAGAACATTTTCACCTGATTGTTCCACAGACACCTCAAATTCAGCCTGTCCAAAATTGAACTAATTATCTTCCTCCCATCCAAACATGCTTCTCCTTCTGTATCCCCTCATTAAGTCAGAAACCTATGAATCCGATTTGACTCCTTCCCCCCATCCTCTCACTCCCCTCTAATCAGTCACCAAATCTCCATCCACTCTACATCTTAAATAGCTGAGCCTACACCATGGCTCACCTGAGAACTAGTGGCCTCAGACCCTGTCTATCCCTGTTTCTAGTCTCATCCTCTTCAATTCATTCTCCTTGTTGCTGCTAGCTTTATCTTTACATAAGTACCTGTAATTTGTTATTTCCTTCAACACCTCCTGAATGATAGTCTAAACTTCCTTCAACAGCTCCTGAAGACAGTCTAAACTGCTTATCCTGGCATACAAGGTCCCTATTAATCCAGCCTCAACTTTTCCAACTGCTCTCCCTATCTCCCCAACAAGAGATTCTGGCAATATTGTGTTCCTTGTTCCTCAAACACTCCACTCTGTTTCATAACTCAGTGCGTTAGCCTAAGCAGTTCCCTCCATCTCAAATGTCCTTCCCTGACTTGTCTGTCAAGTAAAATTCCATCACTTCCTAGTTATTATGCATGGAAATGTTAAGAATGATTTACTTGTTTGTTAGCAATGAGCAGGTAAGTTATCTGAATGATGAAAGTGAGTTTATCAGATGAGTGGTTACTCTGTAAAAGTGAAATAATACAAAAGATGACAGGTAAACCTATTCCCTGAGCAGGGAATATATGTATACGTGTCTTAAGTGACAGTGTGAGGGATGCGAACTGACTGCCTCAGTCCTCATGCCAGGATGGAACCAAAGGAGAAATCCTACAGAAACACAATCCTGGACTCTTCCTCTCATTACTACCAAAATACAAAGTACGGACACAGCAGGACTTTTCTGAAGGAAATCTCTCCTCCTCACATTTTGTTCCTAAGCTTAAAAGGAAACAAACCTCTCTTCTCCCATGAAAAGGCTGGGCCGGGCTGATCCCTGGTGGAGAAAATGAGCCATTGCACTCTAAAAATGTGGGCACAAAACGCAACACTGATTCATTTATTCATTCAAAAATAATGAGCATATGTTCGGTGCTAAGGGGAACACTGGAGCCCCGGGGCACAGAGAACACAGAACTTAATCTCCATTCTTAAGAATTAACAACCTAATGGATAAGATAGGTAGCTGCCTGTTTAAATGTTCCCTTGGTAGCATTGGGGAGAATGAGATACCAGTTAGAAGGCTGATGTAGTAGTACAGGGGAGAAACAATGTAATAGGGATGCAAGGACAATCAGATATGTGAGATGAGAGAGATGAAGTCACGGACTCCCAGGTTTTGGGGCAACTGGCTGGATATGGTTGCAGTTCACACGCAGTCAGATAATCTAGGAAGAGGAGGAAGTTTGTGTAGGAAGACAAGGTTAGCTTTGGACATACTGAGTTTGAGCTAACTGGGGGACATCCAGGTAGAAATGTTCAATAGGCTATTAAATATACAGAACTGGAACTCAGGAAATAAATATGAGGTAGAGATTTTGGGGGTCCTTCTCCAATAGGTGGAGTGGACTACATTAGAGTAGATGAGATACTCAGAGAGATGGTGGATGTTGGGGAAGAAGACATTAGCTGAAATCTAGAACAAGCTGGGGTTGCCTCACCTGCTTAACTATTTCTGCTTTTCAAGCCATAGTTATGGCTTTTGGGAAATCTCTCCCCAATACTCCCCATATACTAAATCCTTTGCTTCCTAAGCATCCAGTAATCACTTCAATTGTGGCACTTAGCGCATCGTATTGCAATGGCCAATATTCTCATCCATCTTCTCAGCTAGACTGTAGGCTCTTAGAAAGAACTATGTTTTGTGAAAATAAATGAAGTAGGTAGGTAGCAGACATATCATGTAAAGCCTTATGACCATGCATGGGAATCTGATGCAGGCACGTTAAAAGATTTAAGTAGGGGGGCCGGCCCATGGCTCACTCGGGAGAGTGTGGTGCTGATAACACCAAGGCCACGGGTTCGGATCCCATATAGGGATGGCCGGTTGCTCACTGGGTGAGCGTGGTGCTGACACCACCAAGTCAAGGGTTAAGATCCCCTTACCGGCCATCTTAAAAAAAAAAAAAAAGATTTAAGTAGGGGAGTGGCATGATCAGATTTGTGATTTAGAACTACCACTGTGACTGTAGTGTGGACACTGGATTAGAAGCAGACAGACTGAAACTGGGAGACCAGCTTAGGAGCTACCACATTACATTACAATGAGAAAGCACTAATTAAGAAAAAGGATGACAGTGGCCTGAAGTTAGGCCATGTCCACTAGAATGGTGGTTAGAATTCCGGGAGCCGGGAAGAATTTTTGGTTATTTTTTTAGGTTTTTAAGGTAGGACAATGGAGGTGGCATGTTGATATTATGCTGGCCAGCAAAACCTTGAGAAGGGTACAGATTGAAAATTTAGAAAGCAAGGATACAGGCAGGGATTTCAAGCAGATCAAAATGTTAAGTGTAGGCTGTGCATAATCACCTACCTCATACCTGTTCCACCCTGAACCAAAATGTTGATACTCTTGGTTAAGCTAGAAAAACCGAGTATTGAGTTAAACCATCTATTCCCAGCCTTGAACACACAAAACCAACATTTACAGTATTTATGTATTTAATATTTATTATAAACAACTGCCACTTATTCAGTGGTTGCCATTTGTTAAACTATATCTAAATTATTCTAATTTAGCCTTTAAGGTCTAAAGGCTGTATATTATTTGTTTTACAAATGAGAACACCAATGCTCAGAGAATTTGCCCAAAGTCACAGAGTGGAATCAATTAACTGCTTAATTCTAAAATCTATACTTTTAAGCATCTGGCTACACCATTTCTCTAAAATTCCTATTTAGTTCAAATATGAGCAGCATTCCCCTGCGCAGAAAACCCAAACGAACTGCACCAAACCCGGGGAGACCCGAAACAGAAATCACTAGGATGGAGGATCCCTGCCGGGTCTTGGCTCCCTTACGTCATCACGCTGCGCGGCCTCCTCTCGCGCACCACGTGCCAAGGGAGCAGCCTACAGATGGCAGGATTTCCGTCTGGGGGCGTGTCCTGTCCATCTGTGGCGCAAGATGGCGCTCCCCTTTTCGCAGTCGTTGCGCTTGTGCCGTTGGGGAGCTAAACCATTGGGGGTTGCTGCCGCGGAAGCCCGGAGAGGTAGGGTATTCGCCTTTTACTCTCTTATACCTCCAAAGTGGCTTCTGTTTGTTATTCTTGGAGTTCGCTCCGAAAAACAGCTCCAACCCTCGGGTCTTTTCCCCTCCCCCTCATCGACGTTGGTCTCCATTCCAAACATGAGACCATCTGTTTTTTTAAATTTGGGGGCTTCCTCAATCCGAGTTTTTATGGGCCTCCCATACTAAACTCATCCCCCACTCTCTTGCCCGCTTGGCATTCTGACTCTTCCTTACTGCCTCGTGATGTAATAATGATTGCCTGCTTCAGATAGGATTACCAGCCCGAGGGTTCTAGCCCCTGACATTATCAGTGTTTTTGTTCTGTCCGCAGGCGTCAGTTTTAAATTGGAAGAAAAAACCGCCCACAGCAGCCTGGCACTCTTCAGAGGTGACACAGGTGTCAAATATGGCTTGGTGGGATTGGAACCCTCCAAGGTGGCCCTGAATGTGGAGCGCTTCCGGGAGTGGGCAGTGGTGCTGGCAGACACAGCGGTCATCAGTGGCAGACACTACTGGGAGGTGACGGTGAAGCGCTCCCAGCAGTTTCGGATAGGAGTGGCAGATGTGGACATGTCCCGGGATAGCTGCATTGGTGTTGATGATCGTTCCTGGGTGTTTACCTATGCCCACCGCAAATGGCACACCATGTTGGCCAACGAGAAAGCTCCAATTGAGGGTATTGGGCAGCCAGAGAAGGTGGGGCTGCTGCTGGAGTATGAGGCCCAGAAACTGAGCCTGGTAGATGTGAGCCAGGTTTCCGTGGTCCAGACACTACAGACAGATTTCCGGGGTCCAGTGGTGCCTGCCTTTGCTCTTTGGGATGGAGAGCTGCTGACCCACTCAGGGCTTGAGGTGCCAGAGGGCCTCTAGTATGTCTGTTATTGGAGTCCCTAATCATGCTCTTGGCCAGCCACCTATTGAAAGTGTCTGAAGCCTATTTACTTTGTCCCAAGCAACCTCTAGTTCCCACAATTCAGTGTCAGGTCCTCTGTGCAATAAATCTCTTAGTCATCTTCCTCTCTCCCATACCCTGTGAAAGCTAGGCATACAGCCAACCCTCATCCTTCCAAATTACTGCCAATTTCCTCGGCTACCATGGGTGTATTTTTCCTGACTTGCTTCCTTCAGTCCCTCTGCCTCCGTATGCCCAGGCCTTTCTTAGACTGTATTCAGTCCTGGGTCTTATCTTTCAGCCTTGTTTGAATTTATTCATCACTGTGATACCTTTCCCTCAATTTACCCACATGTACTTGTTTGTTCTTGGGGGTTCTACCAGATCTCTCCAGAGTAAATTCTACCTCTGGCTGGAGGAGTGGTGCAATGGCTTGGCCCTTTCTCTACAGCACATACAGAGTCTGGGCTCTGGCTCCCTCAGAGCTTTATTGATTCAGTGTGTCAGAGGGAGAACAGGGCCCTCCTACCCCAGTACCTCAGTGCTACAGACCCTGAACCCCACTAGCTGCAACCTCATCTACCTTAATCTGTACACCTCTGACACCAGCCAGTCAGTCATAATTATTGTGCCATTCATAACTGTGACCAAAGGGGAAGAGACACTTGGGGGATAGGATATCTAGAGGATTAGAGCTAGAAATGGTTATTGAGAAATTCCATCTTCATTTCTGCTACAGTTAGAACTTCCAGAGGAAGGAGGGGAAGACTGAGGTTTTGCGCAACCCATTTTGGGGCCTGTTTAGACCCCCATTCTCCTTGGCAGCAGAATACACTTAACCTAAAGCAGTATTTGGGATTGAGGAAAACCTGGTGGGGTAAGTGAATATGTATGTGAAATATGTATTGTGTGGGTTCTGTCTGACCCTGTGGTTCTATTTTATTCTACCTTCTATGATGGTGATGAAGATGGATACCCTTAGGGGAGAAAGAGGACTGGGTTTAGCAAAAATAATAATTTGTATAATTAAAGTTTATTTGAGCACAAAATACTTTCTCTGTCTATAAAATTGCTGTTAGCAGTAGCAGCAGCGGCACATCCAGCTCAAGGAGGGCAGATCTCTCTAGAATACTAAAGTCAGGTGTGTAGGCCCCCCTTTTCCCTTACTCCATGGATAAGTACATGTACCTGGTAGCTACAGCCCCTCCATCAGAGCATCTCTCTCTTATGGTGGTTTCTTCAGGGAGAAGAAGAGGGGACCTTCCCAGGATGAAGACCCTTGGATAGTTTTGAGTGGGCCAACTCATTAGGCTGTACCTCAAAGAAACCCACGGTCTTCATGGATAGCTCTACTGCAGGTGTTCACTGAGGCTCTTCTCAGTATTCTGTCTACTGAGAGAATGTGGTATTTTGACTGTCACAGAAAGCACTGGTCTAAGTCACCAAATGACTTCTTTGGCCTCCACTGAAGCATATAGCTCTCCATAGCATTTTTGGTGGTTATGGGTTAATTCATGCTTTTTCTTGAGCGGGGAATGTCCTTGACCCATGTTCACACCATGCTCTCTAAGTTCTCTTTAGATAGGGCTTCAGCTGCTGCCTTAGCCTGTGTTTCAGAGAGTGTGTAGGAATCCTGGTAATCTTGAAGCAGTTTGACCACCTCCAGGTGGTTGAACTGTACAGCATCATCCAGGGGAATGTTGCCCCACCTGAGTGGAACAACAATAATGATCAAGCAAAGACATGGAGAATGTATACATGTGCACAGTGGCTGGAGGTAGTGGTTGAGAAGCTTTGCCTACTCTCCCCATCCTCCCTTTAGCCTTAATTCTACTTACCTGTCCTTGACAAAAGGATTCACTTTGCAAGCCTCAATCAGGAATTTAACAACTTCGATGTGTCCTAGGAATACAGGCAGAAGGAAAATGAGAGGTCCTGAGCCCTTTGGTACAGACCCTTGGCAGCTGGAGTATGTACCAGGAGGGCAGGGGAGAAGATCTCATTTTGCTCCCTGCAGCATCCAATAATAGTCTGGCTGCAAACTGAAGGGCATCTGGACAAAACTTGTTGCTGCCCCGTAACCTTAAGGGCATGTTCAGTGGGGTACTCTTGGTAGAAAAGAAAGGGTCTTACAATTTGCTTCCTTCCCTTCTTTAACCCTTCAGATACCTTCAGCTGCAGCAACATGCAGAGCTGTGCGGGAGTCATAGTCTTTCTGTTCCATGTCCATGGCTGACAAGGCAAACCTGAGGGTAGTGGAAAGCAGCTAGAGTCACCCAGGAGTCTAGAATCACTAGTGTCCTTTCAGAAGTGGGGTCAGACTAAATGAATTCTAGAAAAAGTAAAACAAAGCTTATGCCAAGATTTGTAGGTTCTGCATCTGTTCTACACCTAGATGAGACTTATTCCCACGTCAGAGAGAGAGGCCTGTGATGCTTCCAGAAACATCACTGCCTACCCATGGTAGGTGCCCAGTACATATTTGTTGTTGGTAATCCATTTGAGGCAGGGCTCTGCTCTTAACACTCAAGTTAATAACAGTGGCTACCATTAATTAAGTTCTTATCATATGGCAGGCATTTTACTTTTTAAAAAAAATATCATTTAAATGCAATCTGTGTCCATTCTGTCTAACTCTAAAGTTGAAGTACTTAACTATTTTGCTATGTTGCCTCCTAATAAGATCTCTGGCCAGGAGTATTTATTGTGTGTATCTGGTCACAGTAGAATTACCTTCGAAGAGCTGACACATCTCCACTATAGGCAGCAAATAACAGGTTCACCACAGTTTTGTTCTGGAACACAGATCATACCCACCTGAGATTAATTGTGGCTTTGAACCCACCCATGTCCAGCTCTGCCCTGTGACCCTCCATGGATGCTTAGCCATGGGTATTGCTGATGTGTTAGGGAATGTTCTATTCTGAAATATTCTTACAAGTCACCTGGGGTTTTCCTTACCCGAACTTCTCCCCCTTCACGCCGTGGGTCTAACTTCCGAGCACAGTGCCGCAGGTTGTCATAGTTGTGGAAATTGAAGAGAGACACCAACTTCTAGAATTGTAAGCCAAAGATATTGTTTACTTTTTTTTTCTTTTTTTGGTGGCTGGCCAGTATGGGGATCTGAAAGAAATTGTTACCTTGCACTGAAGAAGCTCACAATTTTATTAAAGTGGCTACTGTTTTGTTTTTCTTTTTCCTTTTTGTCTCTTTTTTCGTGACCGGCAACGGACCGCAACCCTCAGTGTCACGCCCGCACCGGACTGGGACTGGCAACGGGATCGCAACCCTTGGTGTCGCGCCCGCACCTCGCTCAGCCTTGAGAGGCGGGTCTGTATGTGGGATCCGAACCCTCGGCGGGACGCCGCCGCACTCCCAAGCGGCGCACTATAGCAGTGCGCCACCGGGCCGGCCCCAAGTGGCTACTGTTAAATACACTTATTGCTTAATTCAAAAATATTAAGTACGGGCCGGCCCAGTGGCGCACTGGATAGTGCGCCGCTTGGGAAGCATGGCGGCGCTCCCGCCTGAGGGTTCGGATCCCACATGCAGACTGGTTCCCGCTCACTGGCTGAGTGAGGCGCGGGAGCAACGCCGAGGGTTGCGATCCCGTTGCTGGTCCCCGGTACGGGGGCAACACTGAGGGTTGCGATCCGTTGCCGGACACGGAAAAAGACAAAAAAAAAAAATATTAAGTACTATATGCAAATCAGCTCACCTGGCAGAAGCTGATGCCCTTTTGGCTGTTCCCCAGCTTGTCCAGTGGAGGTGACAGACACATCATTCCCATGACATTGGGTACCACCAGGAGGATGGCTCCTGAAACAGCTGACTTGGCTGGCAGGCCCACCTGGAGAACAAAGTTGAAGCAATACCCGTGGCTAAACTGAGGATGAGCTGGGAGTGCCCTAAATCTGGGAAAATAAACAAACTAGGCCGAGTGACTGCATGGACAAGGCCACAACCCACCATAACCTTTTGGCTTGTTAATTAGCTTCTTTTCTTACTCCTGCTCTCCTGTCCTCCTTTAATTGATTCCATTAGGAAATATTTATCGAAATATTAACAGCACTCTATGCCGAATGCTATTCTAGAACTAGGACAAAGTCTCTTAACATTCTGATGGTAGGAGATAGTCAATAAACAGGTAAACAAGTAGACAAAAATAATTATTAAAATAATTGTGATAAACATTGAGAAGAAAAGTAGGGTTCTGTGAATAGAGATGGAGAGGAACGCACTTGAGATAGAGTGGTCATAAAATCCTCATTGGAAGTGACATCTAAGCTGAGACCCAGAGAAGAGCCAGCTTTGTGGAATGAAGGTTCAAAAGCTACAACATCATGTGTTTATGTATTTCATGAACTTGGTATGTCTAACAAACTCCTCTAAGGATTCTCAACCTGACTGCCTGACTGGAAGTTAGTGAATGAGAAGAACAAGCTTCCACCCCTCTATCTTCACAAAGTCAGTGTTTTCTTGGCACTGGGCTCATGGCAGATGGATGGCAAGGCTAGAAACACTCACATGGAAAGCAAACTGTCCAGAGAAGTCATACATGCCACAGGAATGCATGAGGCTGAGGGTGTTGCGCACTGCTTCAGCGCTCAGCACTCTCTCGCCTGTGATGGGGCAGATCCCACCATTGGCGAGGGTGGCTGCCATAACACTGCCTGATTCACAGGTGACCTCCACGGAGCACAGCTAAGGAGACAAGGGAAAGGTGAAGGTGCAGTGTAGAGCTGAAAACAGTGCTCTTGGGTGTAAAGCAATGTTCTTGGCATCTAGATCTTTCAACAAATTTCCCTGGTGTTTCTGAAGGACATCAGAACTATGAGAGAGGATTATCCCTCTTGTGAGTTGGAGTAAGGAGGGCAGTCTGTTTTGTTCCCAGGTTTGGGCTGTAATCCCAAAAGACACAGTCCCAAACACCATAATCTCAAATGTTGAAATCCCAAAAGATCAAAATCCCTAAACTCTAAAATCCTGAAAATCACAATTTTGAAAGATTAAAATCCCAAATATTGTAATCCTGAAAGCTGAATTCTGGGGAAGCAGTGTCATTTTTCTCCATCTGCATTTGTGAAAGATAAAATTTCGTGAGATCTTGGCTCTCTGGGTGACTACATATGTGGTGGTGACCCACTGTGATTATTGATCAGTCTCGTCAAATGACTTAGGTTGTCCATCAGGGTATTTCAGATGACCACAGTTGTAAAGCTGGGTGCACAAAATTACCAACCAGTGATGCATTTACACATTGACTTTTGACCTATTTTTTTATGAATATGGTTTGTCTGTTCATAACTCTTACACCTATGCACCTATCATTAGTATACCCCAGTGTTTATGCTTGCAGAACATGTACGTTATTAAGTGTATTTTATTGTGTAAAGTAGCCTATGAAGTGTTCTGTCATGTTTTTCTATGTTTCTCAAATCTCCTTTTAAAAATATATAAATGTCTTTTAAATAATTTTTAAAATTGTTTTTTCCAGAATTATAGCTTTGGGATTTTGATCTCTTGGGATTGTGATTTTTTTTTTGTTTGTTTTTTTGATTATTTTATTTTTATTTTTTTCTGGGATTGTGATTTTTGAGATTTTAGACTTTAGGGATTTTGATCTTTCAGGATTTCAACATTTGGCATTATGGCATTCGGGATCGTGATCAGCACATGTTCTCTTGGCCCTGAGCAGTGTTTGATTACCTGGAAATAGAGATCGAGAGCTGCCATCATGTCCACCCCCTTAGGAAAGCACTGCAAGGAAGAAGAGGGGAGAGCATTTCTCTTCAGGCCATCAGCAGCCCCTTTCCACACCACCAGGGTCTCAGTTGAAGTCCCCAACCCCAATTGCCCTTCCACTAGCAGCAGAATTCCCAGGGACTTTCTCTACCAGCCTTCCCCAGTTACCTTCTTTTCCTTGAGATAATAGCCAATAGCATAATTCCGATCCCCTGTTTCCTTCTCTGACTGGAATCTGAAGCAAATACCCAATTTAGTATTTGAAGTTTGAAGGGTGTGCATGGGGGCAACAGGAAAAATTACCTTCCCATTCAACACAGTAAAGATGTAAATTCACCCCAAATGGATATATAGGTTTTTCATAATTCCGACAGCAATTCATGCAAGATTCTTTTGTAGATATAGACAAAATTATTTTAAAATCTATATGGAAAGGCAAAAGAAGTAAATAGCTAAAACAAGGAACTAGTATATGGGGCTCCAAACACATAGGGCCTTCTACAAAGTGGCCTTGGCTAATGATGCTCTCTTTTTCCCTCTACAGACAGGATGAAGAAAGCATAAGTGTCTTTTATGTTCCCTGGCCTTATTTTCAGAATTTAACATGGACCTAGTGAAGAGGCAGACCTCTTGTTTTAGTTACAAGTGGCTTTCTACAAGCTTACCTTTGTGAAAGGCAAATTTATTTTATTTTTAAAAAATTTTTATTAAGTTATAATTGTCAAAAATTGTATATATTTACAGTGTAGAGTGTGATGTTTTGATACATTTACATTGTGGAATGATTAAATCAATCTAATTAATGTAAAAAAAAAAATAGCTTCCCTAAGAGACAGAACTACATCATGTGTCAATCTAAACCAGTCTCTTTATAACTTTTCATAGTAGTAAAGGAAACTTCTGAACCTGAGCAAGCACTCAGCACGGATTTGTTGTAAAGTGTAAAAGAAAAAAAACAAAAACAAAAACACACCCCAAACTGCCTAGTCATTTAGTCTAGGAGAACTGGTGAGGTTTTTGGCTTTGGGAATCTTGGCAAGAAAGGGCTTAGGCACAAACCATCACACTGCCTCTCTCATTATATACTAATTAGAAATGGAACAAATTATTTCACAAAGTAAACAAGTGTTAATGAAAGGGCTCAAAGGAAGCTGGGAGGCCAAAGATCCCCTGGGATTTCTTCTTCCTAAGATTCTCCCTCTCTCTCATGCTCCTCCCCCACCCGGTGTACACCCCCCCCCC
>NW_007727310.1:17671-25530 GCF_000696425.1 Galeopterus variegatus
CGGTATACCCCCCCCCCCCCCAAATGCATTCAGCTAATCCTCTGAACAGGGCCTTACGTAGCATTGCTGAAACCTATGTATTCATTCCCGGCCATTTTGTTCAGATATTGTAACACCTGGAAGAGAAGAAAAGGCATGGGAGGAGGCACCACTTGACTAAGGACCCCTACTAAACACATCCCAGTCTGACCAGTCTTTCTGAATTACTCAGTCCTTATCAAGAGACTTTCCTCTCTGAGGCCAGCAGATTCCCATGCCTCTGGAAATAAGGCTTCTAGTGGGGTCAGAGCCAGGCACTGAGGCAGCTGGTGAGGACAGCATACCTTGGAGAAAAGCAGCCAGGGGCTGAGTAGCAAGGGAACTTACAAAATCAAACTTCTCTGCTTTGTTACAGTCCATCTGTAAAGAAAGAGAGATGTCAGTATACCTAAGAGAATGACAGAGGGAAGAGTCAGAAGAACCTAGTGGAGTTAGATTTAGACTGGTCTTGCTAACTGGAATGTGTTACATTTTACAATAACTTTTAAACAACTGAGAACTTTTTTTATCCATCTATATATAGTGATCTTAAAAACCAAACCATTTACATTTTATTATCAAGGAATGGGTATACATATAATCTCATTCCACCCATGAGCCTCACCCACTATGAATCTCAACCCCACTTCCATTCTCAATCCAGGCCCTGACTCCCATCTTCATTTTCCTGACTCTAGTCCTGTTTCCAAGCCCCTCCCCATCCCTGATCTCCATCCCTATTCCTTACACACCATGCTGGAGACTTATTCTATCCATCCCTGACTCCCATACCCATCTCCAGGACTGGATGGATTGGATGGGATACAGGTGTCTGTTGTATATATTGTAATATTCAATTATATTGACAACTGAAATGAAGCTAAAGATTTTAGCTGAGAGTCAAGTCCAATAGGGCATACTTAGATGGGAATGGGATGAAGCAGGTCCCAGATACAGGGCTGTGGATAGAGACATCACAGAATGAAAGGAAAGACCTGGACTGGTCTCCTCCCCCAGACTCATTGCTTCCTGCATGTGTCAACTGTAGAGTCAACATCACAGGGACTCTGACACCTGAGGCCCTGGGGGGAGGGTTCCTAACACCACCTTTCCCAGGAGGGGCTGTGATTGGCTCCAGAGTGTTGCTGCCCACACTGCTCCCAGGTTCTTGCTCAAGCCCTGGGAGACCTACAGCTGATGGGCCAGCCTAACACCCTTGCTCAAGGCCAACTCACAGTTCCAGGTGACGTGAATAACTGCCCTGGGTTGGCCATTCACCTCTCCGTCCAAGTGTCCCTTATCCAGAAGTGGCCAATCAGTACTTAATAGTGCTGTCCTCCCTGTCTCTGGCATTTGCCCCTTAGTTCTAGGCAGGGGTCAGGACCTGCTCACTTCTCTACGGGCCAGGAAGGTCTTGGCTCTAGACTCATGGGTGGGAGCAGGGAGTATGGGATGGGGGTGGGAGAGGTGGTGCAGTCTCTTTTACCAACATCTTCAGCATAATACATGGATCCCTGCTTTGCTCTCATGTGCCTTCTGGGGACCCTGAAAGAAATCCAAGCTCCACACTGGACAGCTGAACAGATATGAGGGATACAGGAACAAGGGAGCTTAGAGAATAGTGCCTTTCAGAAGGTTAGGGTGACACTCACCTTGATTAGGGAGCTGACGACAATGGCACCAGCATTGACCATAGGGTTATGGGGAATTCCTGGGGAAATACAAACCACCCAGAGTCTTATCAGACACTGAACAAAGCCTCCTTTACAGCCTGCCCACTCTGTAGGTTATACAAGAATGATTTCTTTGCTGGGGAGTAAGATAATGACTGGGCTAAGCAGGAAGGGCAGAGAAACAAACAAAAAAGTCTGCGGAGGGAGTGGGTGTAAGAAGAAGGGCTATGAGTTTGGTCTGAGATCTCGTGGTGCTCACCTTCCTCATTGAGGGAGAGCTTGTTGTAGCGCAGGCCACTGGGCTCTTTGCCCACAAACTTGTGCACATAGTCAGTGCCTAGGGTGCTTATGGAGATGGCATAGGTGAGGGGCTTCACACAGGACTGCAGGCAAAAGGGGATCTTTGTGTGGCCAACGGAGTGCCTGGAGGCAGACAGGTGCCATGGCAAGGTTGGCCTTTGTTCTGCACCGGTGCCCTGCCTCCCCTTCCTCTCACCCAGCATCTCACCGCTGACCATCCACAGTGCACAGGGATACGCCCCACAAGTCTGGGTTTGACTTGGCCAACTGAGGGATATAGGCCGCCACCTGGGTATGAGTGGGTAGAGAAAAGGGAGACAGATGGATATGGAGAAGGGGAACAGAGCTGAGGTTCAAAATCAAGAGAATCTTTTAGATAAAAGCTAAAATTCTGTCTCCTACAGGGCAAAAGGGTTTCCTCCTGCCTGTTGCTCCCAGAAACACCCAAGCTGTAAGTCTTCGAAGGTCTTTCTGTAGTCCCAATCCTGTAGTGATGGCAGTAAAGCTCAAGGAAAGTGAAGAATTCTCGAGTCAGATTCCCTTTTTGGTTCTTAGGCTCAATTACCTTATAAATCTCTTTGAAGGCTCTATTGAATCTTTGCTAATTGTCTCCATAAAAACCTCAGAGTCCCTCACCTGCTCTAGGAATCATATATAGAAGCCATGTTCCCATTTTTGGAGGTCCTCCTTCTCATCCTCATCTCTCATCCAGTGGATTCCCAGCCCCAGTAAATCTCTGAGAAGCAAGATAGATCTGGCCCAGCACCCTTGCCCCTCCCTTAGTCCCCTGGCTCTCACTTTGCCTCCAGTGAGCTCTTTGGCATTCTCAAAGATGCGATCCACATGTCCCGTGAACTCCTCAAAATCAGGAATGACAAACTTCTTTCGGAACGCCTGGGTCAGGAGCACAATGTTGCTGCTCACACACCTGGATCTCAGACACAATTGGATTAGGGGGCTGGAGAGATGCAGCTGGGACTCACTCTGGAACCATGGAAGTTAGGAATAAAGGTTGGGAGTGGTCATCAGATTTGGGACCAAGAGCTGTGTGATCTTTGGGACATCAGTTTATCTTTCTGGGACTTAGTTTCCTCACCTCTAAAATAAGGGGGTTGTAATGACATAGAAAGATGTCCCATGACATAGTGTCTCGGGATATGAGAAATAAATAAATACCAGAATAATATGTATAGTACATTACCTTTGTACTTTAAAAATCCTAAATCATAGGGCTGGCCTGTGGCTTACTCGGGAGAGTGTGGTGCTGATAACACCAAGGCCATAGGCTCAGATCCCTATATGGGGATGGCTGGTTGGCTCACTTGGGAGAGCGTGGTACTGACAACACCAAGTCAAGGGTTAAGATCCCCTTACCAGTCATCTTTAATAAATAAATAAATAAATAAAATTCTAAATCACATATTTACATATATTCACACATGTATGTAAATACATAGGACATTATCTATAAAATACCCACTAATCTGTTAACAATGTTTACTTCTGGGAAAAGAGAACTGGGGCTGATGGGTAGAGAGCAAAAGGAGAGCATGTATTCCTATATTGTTCAAACTTTTATAATGAGTATTTGATGTATAACTTGTGTAATAAATAGTAAAATAAAATGAGGGGTTGAACTCTACAGTCCCCAAGATTCCTTCCTGCTCTCATAGTCTATTTCCACAGAACAGTTTTTTTTTTTTTTTTGTCCTCTTTTGTGACCGGTAAGGGGATTGCAACCCTTGGCCTGGTGTCGCCCGCACCGCGCTCAGCCAGTGAACGCACCGTCCATCCCTATATAGGATCTGAACCCACGTCGGAAGCGCCGCTGCGCTCCCAGTTACACTCTCCCGAGTGCACCACCAAGCCGGCCCTGATTTTAAAAATTCTTTATAAACTTTCCTTATGGTATGTGGGTAAGTGTACATTTCAAGTCACAGGGCATACATATTTCCAACTATATACATAGTAATACATTGTTTTCAAGAGTATTTGCAGCAATTCTACTAGTTCTTTTCTTATCAATATCCTGATACTGCACTCCCAGTGCCGCACTCTCCCGAGTGAGCCATGGGATCGGCCCCACAGAACAGTTTTGAGAGCAGTGCCCTTGTTTCTGGAGCTCTCACTTTCGGAAGAGATTTCGGTCCAAGAGGCCACCACTGCTGGACTCTTGAACCATGTGGCGCATCTGACTCATACAGTCCCGGAGTCGGGGATCTGATGTCTGCAGTCCAGTGGCCTTCAGTGCCTTTAGGGGAAAAAAAGAGGACTGGTAAATTCAGCTACAAGGACAGTAATCTAATCCTAATAATCTTTCTGAATGGATACCCAATTAGCTCAACCCTAACTACTACAATATATGAACATAAAGGTTTGGAAACTGAGAAAGGAGGAAATGGAGATGCCTTGAAGGCTAACAAGGGTTTTCTGCCCTTTTTCATGAGTCAGAGGGTTTAATCTTCCGACCCTAGGACAGGGATGGGATTGTCTTGTTACCCTAGGCATCTGCTGTCATCTGTCTTATTCTCCATCCTCATGTAGCAACCCGTTAGCTGCCTTGCACTTGTCCTACCCTCCTTTTCCCAGTTTCCAGAGATCCTAAGAGATGAGGGATCTGAACAGGTAAAGTGCAACTTACTGTAGTGAACTTGTGGATAGGGATTCGTTCCTGTCCCTCAGCAATTGTGTAGAAGAGCAAATCACCCAGACGGGACAGCATGCCACTTTCTGACGAATCACTGTTTGGAGGCAGAGACAGGGGAGGAGAGAAGAAGCCTGAGAACTGCTCCCTGTTCTTCCTCTTGGAACATGGGTTTATAAGTAGGTCAGTGTCCTCATTCTATGCCTCCTTCCTGAACCATCTGATCTATCCCTATAATTCTCACTTTCACATCTGTCCTGAGATGTTGTAAATATTATTCTCCAGCTTTCTTTTACTTCTGACTATCAGACCTTTATTTCTAGCTGTCTTCTAGACATTTTTACTTCTAGATAGCCTACAGGCACTGAAAACTCAGCATTTCCAAATCTGAGTCATCTCGCATCCCTCCCTCTTCTCCTCCTCTTGTGTTCTCCATCTGGGTTAATAGCATTATCAACCTGGGTGCCAATTTGGATATGATAAATCGTTTTGATAGTTCCCACACCTTAAGTCCATGTTCAGTTAGTCACCAACACTGGATAAATCTACCTTCATAATGTCTCTCAAGTCCACCCTCTCTTCTCCTTTTCCCCTGTGCCAGCATGGTGTAGTAGAAAAAAACAGCTTGCCACTTACTAGCTGTGATCTTGGGCAGGTCACTTAATATTGCTGTACCTGCTTCCTTATCTGTAAAATAAGGGTAGTAATGTCTAGTTCACATGGGTGATGTAGGGCTTAATTAATATTCCGTGAAAACTGTTTGACACTAAGTAGATGCTCTGTAAATTGTGCTTCTTTATCACCGCTCCTTATTGTCTGTTACCTAATTGCCACTATACTCTTGACTTTCAATCAATCTTCCACAATGTGCCAATTATCTTTCTAAAACTCCAGTGTAATTTCAAAAACCTTTAATAGCTCAGCAGTGCCTACAGAATAAGTTCTTATTTCTTGGTATGGCATTCAAGACTCTTTAAACTGTGCCAACTTTTCTTTCCTCTTCCCCACCAATACCCTCACACTCCAGTTATGAGAGATAACAGATGGCTCCCTGAGTGGGTCAGGCACTGTGAGGCTTCCTGGCCTTTGTTTATGCTGTAACTTCTGTATGGAATGACCTTCTTCACTTAGCACAGTCATGATCATCCTTCAAGGTCTAGATCAAATGTCACTAACTCTGTAAAGACTTCCCCAAACCTCCAAATTTTGCTTATGCTGCTGTATGACACAACATACCATCTTACTGTCAGAGGAATCTCCCTCACTCCACTGTTAGGTCTTTGTGTTTTATACATCTTTGTCTTCCTAGTGTTGAGCAAAGTCCCTAGCACACGGTGGGTCGTCAATAAGAATTGCCAAGTTGCACTGCTAGGAAAGTCCCTGTGCCTCAAAGTATCTCTCTCACTGGCTTATAGCACCTAAAATTCCAGGTACTGAAGACTTCTCGGTCTTCAGGAGTTTTCCTATTAGTATGTTAACAGATTTAGAGGAATTATTTTATCAGATCATTTCCAAATATGACAGCTCGCTGAGACTAAGACCATTCAAAACCCTTTGAGAACAATTTGACATCCAGGAATTTGCCTGCAGGCTTACTTATACACCTACAAAGTAACATATTCACCATTATTCATTGCATTGTTAGTAACATTGGAAACAACCTAAATGTGCATCAGAAGGGAATTGGTAAGGGAAATTATGGTATATTCATATAATGGAATATTATGCAGTGTAAAAAAAGAAATTAGGGAGTGCTTTGAGTATCGATATGGAATTATCTCCAAGATGTAATATTAACTAAAGCACATTGTAGAACAGTTTAAAAGGGAAAAAATACATATGTTTGCTTATTCTGGCACAAAATATTTCTGGAAGGACATATAAAAAATGATTCATCTCCTAAAGAGGTGGGCAAAAGGGGTGGAAGGGATACTTTTCACTATATATCATTTGCATTTTATTTATTTATTTATTTATTTATTTATTTATTTATTTATTTATTTATTTATTTATTTATTTATTTATTTATTTATTTATTTATTTATTTATTTATTTATTTATTTATTTATTTATTTATTTATTTATTTATTTATTTATTTATTTATTTATTTATTTATTTATTTATTTATTTATTTATTTATTTATTTATTTATTTATTTATTTATTTATTTATTTATTTATTTATTTATTTATTTATTTATTTATTTATTTATTTATTTATTTATTTATTTATTTATTTATTTATTTATTTATTTAAAAGATGACCAGTAAGGGGATCTTAACCCTTGACTTGGTGTTGTCAGCACCACGCTCTCCCAAGTGAGCTGACTGGCCATCCCTATATAGGGATCCGAACCTGTGGCCTTGGTGTTATCAGCACCATACTCTCCCAAGTGAGCCACGGGCCGGCCCTCATTTGCATATTCTGAATTTTGAACCATATGAATATATGATCTATTGAAATAATGCATTAAAAAATAAAAAGACTCTCAAGAAGCTTGGCATAGAGAGCTGGTGGGTAAGCTCAGTTAGTTAGAGCACAATGTTGCAACAACAAGGTCAAGGGTTCAGATCCCCTTACTGGCCAGCCGCCAAAAAAAAAAAAAAGAAGCTTGGCATAGGCTAGATATGTGTATATTTGGGGCCAAGAAGAATACCAAAAGATGGGGGAGTTTCCTGTTTCTGGGGAAAATCTAATTGTCACATTGAAGCTAGAGCTTATAGAGAAGAGAGGGGGGAAAAGCTATCTGAGGTATAACTCAAGAAGGAAAGTACACAGGAACACTTTGAAGGCAGGTCTCTGTGCCTGGAAGCTGATGGAAGACAGGAAATGAGGCCACACCATGGAATGTATCACAGGTCTTAAATAAAAAAAAGCATACCCCTTGTTCCCGGAAACTGGAGGGAAGGAATAATGAGAAATATTGCTTAATGGGTACAGAGTTTATGTTCAGGATGAAAGAAAAGTTTTGGAGATAAAGGTGGTGGTCACACAGCACTGTGAATGTAATTAATTCCACTCAATTGTATGTTTAAAAATACTTAAAATGCAAACCTTATGGTATATATATATTTTATTTATTTATTTATTTATTTATTTAAAGATGACCGGTAAGGGGATCTTAACCCTTGACTTGGTGTTGTCAGCACCACGCTCAGCCAGTGAGCGAACCGGCCATCCCTATGTGGGATCCGAACCTGGGGCCTTGGTGTTATTAGCACCG
>NW_007727310.1:25540-41838 GCF_000696425.1 Galeopterus variegatus
CCCCCCCCCCAGCCCCCCCCCCCCCCCGGTATACCCCCCCCCCCCCCAAATGCATTCAGCTAATCCTCTGAACAGGGCCTTACGTAGCATTGCTGAAACCTATGTATTCATTCCCGGCCATTTTGTTCAGATATTGTAACACCTGGAAGAGAAGAAAAGGCATGGGAGGAGGCACCACTTGACTAAGGACCCCTACTAAACACATCCCAGTCTGACCAGTCTTTCTGAATTACTCAGTCCTTATCAAGAGACTTTCCTCTCTGAGGCCAGCAGATTCCCATGCCTCTGGAAATAAGGCTTCTAGTGGGGTCAGAGCCAGGCACTGAGGCAGCTGGTGAGGACAGCATACCTTGGAGAAAAGCAGCCAGGGGCTGAGTAGCAAGGGAACTTACAAAATCAAACTTCTCTGCTTTGTTACAGTCCATCTGTAAAGAAAGAGAGATGTCAGTATACCTAAGAGAATGACAGAGGGAAGAGTCAGAAGAACCTAGTGGAGTTAGATTTAGACTGGTCTTGCTAACTGGAATGTGTTACATTTTACAATAACTTTTAAACAACTGAGAACTTTTTTTATCCATCTATATATAGTGATCTTAAAAACCAAACCATTTACATTTTATTATCAAGGAATGGGTATACATATAATCTCATTCCACCCATGAGCCTCACCCACTATGAATCTCAACCCCACTTCCATTCTCAATCCAGGCCCTGACTCCCATCTTCATTTTCCTGACTCTAGTCCTGTTTCCAAGCCCCTCCCCATCCCTGATCTCCATCCCTATTCCTTACACACCATGCTGGAGACTTATTCTATCCATCCCTGACTCCCATACCCATCTCCAGGACTGGATGGATTGGATGGGATACAGGTGTCTGTTGTATATATTGTAATATTCAATTATATTGACAACTGAAATGAAGCTAAAGATTTTAGCTGAGAGTCAAGTCCAATAGGGCATACTTAGATGGGAATGGGATGAAGCAGGTCCCAGATACAGGGCTGTGGATAGAGACATCACAGAATGAAAGGAAAGACCTGGACTGGTCTCCTCCCCCAGACTCATTGCTTCCTGCATGTGTCAACTGTAGAGTCAACATCACAGGGACTCTGACACCTGAGGCCCTGGGGGGAGGGTTCCTAACACCACCTTTCCCAGGAGGGGCTGTGATTGGCTCCAGAGTGTTGCTGCCCACACTGCTCCCAGGTTCTTGCTCAAGCCCTGGGAGACCTACAGCTGATGGGCCAGCCTAACACCCTTGCTCAAGGCCAACTCACAGTTCCAGGTGACGTGAATAACTGCCCTGGGTTGGCCATTCACCTCTCCGTCCAAGTGTCCCTTATCCAGAAGTGGCCAATCAGTACTTAATAGTGCTGTCCTCCCTGTCTCTGGCATTTGCCCCTTAGTTCTAGGCAGGGGTCAGGACCTGCTCACTTCTCTACGGGCCAGGAAGGTCTTGGCTCTAGACTCATGGGTGGGAGCAGGGAGTATGGGATGGGGGTGGGAGAGGTGGTGCAGTCTCTTTTACCAACATCTTCAGCATAATACATGGATCCCTGCTTTGCTCTCATGTGCCTTCTGGGGACCCTGAAAGAAATCCAAGCTCCACACTGGACAGCTGAACAGATATGAGGGATACAGGAACAAGGGAGCTTAGAGAATAGTGCCTTTCAGAAGGTTAGGGTGACACTCACCTTGATTAGGGAGCTGACGACAATGGCACCAGCATTGACCATAGGGTTATGGGGAATTCCTGGGGAAATACAAACCACCCAGAGTCTTATCAGACACTGAACAAAGCCTCCTTTACAGCCTGCCCACTCTGTAGGTTATACAAGAATGATTTCTTTGCTGGGGAGTAAGATAATGACTGGGCTAAGCAGGAAGGGCAGAGAAACAAACAAAAAAGTCTGCGGAGGGAGTGGGTGTAAGAAGAAGGGCTATGAGTTTGGTCTGAGATCTCGTGGTGCTCACCTTCCTCATTGAGGGAGAGCTTGTTGTAGCGCAGGCCACTGGGCTCTTTGCCCACAAACTTGTGCACATAGTCAGTGCCTAGGGTGCTTATGGAGATGGCATAGGTGAGGGGCTTCACACAGGACTGCAGGCAAAAGGGGATCTTTGTGTGGCCAACGGAGTGCCTGGAGGCAGACAGGTGCCATGGCAAGGTTGGCCTTTGTTCTGCACCGGTGCCCTGCCTCCCCTTCCTCTCACCCAGCATCTCACCGCTGACCATCCACAGTGCACAGGGATACGCCCCACAAGTCTGGGTTTGACTTGGCCAACTGAGGGATATAGGCCGCCACCTGGGTATGAGTGGGTAGAGAAAAGGGAGACAGATGGATATGGAGAAGGGGAACAGAGCTGAGGTTCAAAATCAAGAGAATCTTTTAGATAAAAGCTAAAATTCTGTCTCCTACAGGGCAAAAGGGTTTCCTCCTGCCTGTTGCTCCCAGAAACACCCAAGCTGTAAGTCTTCGAAGGTCTTTCTGTAGTCCCAATCCTGTAGTGATGGCAGTAAAGCTCAAGGAAAGTGAAGAATTCTCGAGTCAGATTCCCTTTTTGGTTCTTAGGCTCAATTACCTTATAAATCTCTTTGAAGGCTCTATTGAATCTTTGCTAATTGTCTCCATAAAAACCTCAGAGTCCCTCACCTGCTCTAGGAATCATATATAGAAGCCATGTTCCCATTTTTGGAGGTCCTCCTTCTCATCCTCATCTCTCATCCAGTGGATTCCCAGCCCCAGTAAATCTCTGAGAAGCAAGATAGATCTGGCCCAGCACCCTTGCCCCTCCCTTAGTCCCCTGGCTCTCACTTTGCCTCCAGTGAGCTCTTTGGCATTCTCAAAGATGCGATCCACATGTCCCGTGAACTCCTCAAAATCAGGAATGACAAACTTCTTTCGGAACGCCTGGGTCAGGAGCACAATGTTGCTGCTCACACACCTGGATCTCAGACACAATTGGATTAGGGGGCTGGAGAGATGCAGCTGGGACTCACTCTGGAACCATGGAAGTTAGGAATAAAGGTTGGGAGTGGTCATCAGATTTGGGACCAAGAGCTGTGTGATCTTTGGGACATCAGTTTATCTTTCTGGGACTTAGTTTCCTCACCTCTAAAATAAGGGGGTTGTAATGACATAGAAAGATGTCCCATGACATAGTGTCTCGGGATATGAGAAATAAATAAATACCAGAATAATATGTATAGTACATTACCTTTGTACTTTAAAAATCCTAAATCATAGGGCTGGCCTGTGGCTTACTCGGGAGAGTGTGGTGCTGATAACACCAAGGCCATAGGCTCAGATCCCTATATGGGGATGGCTGGTTGGCTCACTTGGGAGAGCGTGGTACTGACAACACCAAGTCAAGGGTTAAGATCCCCTTACCAGTCATCTTTAATAAATAAATAAATAAATAAAATTCTAAATCACATATTTACATATATTCACACATGTATGTAAATACATAGGACATTATCTATAAAATACCCACTAATCTGTTAACAATGTTTACTTCTGGGAAAAGAGAACTGGGGCTGATGGGTAGAGAGCAAAAGGAGAGCATGTATTCCTATATTGTTCAAACTTTTATAATGAGTATTTGATGTATAACTTGTGTAATAAATAGTAAAATAAAATGAGGGGTTGAACTCTACAGTCCCCAAGATTCCTTCCTGCTCTCATAGTCTATTTCCACAGAACAGTTTTTTTTTTTTTTTTGTCCTCTTTTGTGACCGGTAAGGGGATTGCAACCCTTGGCCTGGTGTCGCCCGCACCGCGCTCAGCCAGCGAGTGCACCGGCCATCCCTATATAGGATCCGAACCCGCAGCAGGAGCGCTGCTGCACTCCCAGTGCCGCACTCTCCCGAGTGAGCCATGGGATCGGCCCCACAGAACAGTTTTGAGAGCAGTGCCCTTGTTTCTGGAGCTCTCACTTTCGGAAGAGATTTCGGTCCAAGAGGCCACCACTGCTGGACTCTTGAACCATGTGGCGCATCTGACTCATACAGTCCCGGAGTCGGGGATCTGATGTCTGCAGTCCAGTGGCCTTCAGTGCCTTTAGGGGAAAAAAAGAGGACTGGTAAATTCAGCTACAAGGACAGTAATCTAATCCTAATAATCTTTCTGAATGGATACCCAATTAGCTCAACCCTAACTACTACAATATATGAACATAAAGGTTTGGAAACTGAGAAAGGAGGAAATGGAGATGCCTTGAAGGCTAACAAGGGTTTTCTGCCCTTTTTCATGAGTCAGAGGGTTTAATCTTCCGACCCTAGGACAGGGATGGGATTGTCTTGTTACCCTAGGCATCTGCTGTCATCTGTCTTATTCTCCATCCTCATGTAGCAACCCGTTAGCTGCCTTGCACTTGTCCTACCCTCCTTTTCCCAGTTTCCAGAGATCCTAAGAGATGAGGGATCTGAACAGGTAAAGTGCAACTTACTGTAGTGAACTTGTGGATAGGGATTCGTTCCTGTCCCTCAGCAATTGTGTAGAAGAGCAAATCACCCAGACGGGACAGCATGCCACTTTCTGACGAATCACTGTTTGGAGGCAGAGACAGGGGAGGAGAGAAGAAGCCTGAGAACTGCTCCCTGTTCTTCCTCTTGGAACATGGGTTTATAAGTAGGTCAGTGTCCTCATTCTATGCCTCCTTCCTGAACCATCTGATCTATCCCTATAATTCTCACTTTCACATCTGTCCTGAGATGTTGTAAATATTATTCTCCAGCTTTCTTTTACTTCTGACTATCAGACCTTTATTTCTAGCTGTCTTCTAGACATTTTTACTTCTAGATAGCCTACAGGCACTGAAAACTCAGCATTTCCAAATCTGAGTCATCTCGCATCCCTCCCTCTTCTCCTCCTCTTGTGTTCTCCATCTGGGTTAATAGCATTATCAACCTGGGTGCCAATTTGGATATGATAAATCGTTTTGATAGTTCCCACACCTTAAGTCCATGTTCAGTTAGTCACCAACACTGGATAAATCTACCTTCATAATGTCTCTCAAGTCCACCCTCTCTTCTCCTTTTCCCCTGTGCCAGCATGGTGTAGTAGAAAAAAACAGCTTGCCACTTACTAGCTGTGATCTTGGGCAGGTCACTTAATATTGCTGTACCTGCTTCCTTATCTGTAAAATAAGGGTAGTAATGTCTAGTTCACATGGGTGATGTAGGGCTTAATTAATATTCCGTGAAAACTGTTTGACACTAAGTAGATGCTCTGTAAATTGTGCTTCTTTATCACCGCTCCTTATTGTCTGTTACCTAATTGCCACTATACTCTTGACTTTCAATCAATCTTCCACAATGTGCCAATTATCTTTCTAAAACTCCAGTGTAATTTCAAAAACCTTTAATAGCTCAGCAGTGCCTACAGAATAAGTTCTTATTTCTTGGTATGGCATTCAAGACTCTTTAAACTGTGCCAACTTTTCTTTCCTCTTCCCCACCAATACCCTCACACTCCAGTTATGAGAGATAACAGATGGCTCCCTGAGTGGGTCAGGCACTGTGAGGCTTCCTGGCCTTTGTTTATGCTGTAACTTCTGTATGGAATGACCTTCTTCACTTAGCACAGTCATGATCATCCTTCAAGGTCTAGATCAAATGTCACTAACTCTGTAAAGACTTCCCCAAACCTCCAAATTTTGCTTATGCTGCTGTATGACACAACATACCATCTTACTGTCAGAGGAATCTCCCTCACTCCACTGTTAGGTCTTTGTGTTTTATACATCTTTGTCTTCCTAGTGTTGAGCAAAGTCCCTAGCACACGGTGGGTCGTCAATAAGAATTGCCAAGTTGCACTGCTAGGAAAGTCCCTGTGCCTCAAAGTATCTCTCTCACTGGCTTATAGCACCTAAAATTCCAGGTACTGAAGACTTCTCGGTCTTCAGGAGTTTTCCTATTAGTATGTTAACAGATTTAGAGGAATTATTTTATCAGATCATTTCCAAATATGACAGCTCGCTGAGACTAAGACCATTCAAAACCCTTTGAGAACAATTTGACATCCAGGAATTTGCCTGCAGGCTTACTTATACACCTACAAAGTAACATATTCACCATTATTCATTGCATTGTTAGTAACATTGGAAACAACCTAAATGTGCATCAGAAGGGAATTGGTAAGGGAAATTATGGTATATTCATATAATGGAATATTATGCAGTGTAAAAAAAGAAATTAGGGAGTGCTTTGAGTATCGATATGGAATTATCTCCAAGATGTAATATTAACTAAAGCACATTGTAGAACAGTTTAAAAGGGAAAAAATACATATGTTTGCTTATTCTGGCACAAAATATTTCTGGAAGGACATATAAAAAATGATTCATCTCCTAAAGAGGTGGGCAAAAGGGGTGGAAGGGATACTTTTCACTATATATCATTTGCATTTTATTTATTTATTTATTTATTTATTTATTTATTTAAAAGATGACCAGTAAGGGGATCTTAACCCTTGACTTGGTGTTGTCAGCACCACGCTCTCCCAAGTGAGCTGACTGGCCATCCCTATATAGGGATCCGAACCTGTGGCCTTGGTGTTATCAGCACCATACTCTCCCAAGTGAGCCACGGGCCGGCCCTCATTTGCATATTCTGAATTTTGAACCATATGAATATATGATCTATTGAAATAATGCATTAAAAAATAAAAAGACTCTCAAGAAGCTTGGCATAGAGAGCTGGTGGGTAAGCTCAGTTAGTTAGAGCACAATGTTGCAACAACAAGGTCAAGGGTTCAGATCCCCTTACTGGCCAGCCGCCAAAAAAAAAAAAAAGAAGCTTGGCATAGGCTAGATATGTGTATATTTGGGGCCAAGAAGAATACCAAAAGATGGGGGAGTTTCCTGTTTCTGGGGAAAATCTAATTGTCACATTGAAGCTAGAGCTTATAGAGAAGAGAGGGGGGAAAAGCTATCTGAGGTATAACTCAAGAAGGAAAGTACACAGGAACACTTTGAAGGCAGGTCTCTGTGCCTGGAAGCTGATGGAAGACAGGAAATGAGGCCACACCATGGAATGTATCACAGGTCTTAAATAAAAAAAAGCATACCCCTTGTTCCCGGAAACTGGAGGGAAGGAATAATGAGAAATATTGCTTAATGGGTACAGAGTTTATGTTCAGGATGAAAGAAAAGTTTTGGAGATAAAGGTGGTGGTCACACAGCACTGTGAATGTAATTAATTCCACTCAATTGTATGTTTAAAAATACTTAAAATGCAAACCTTATGGTATATATATATTTTATTTATTTATTTATTTATTTATTAAAAGATGACCGGTAAGGGGATCTTAACCCTTGACTTGGTGTTGTCAGCACCACGCTCAGCCAGTGAGCGAACCGGCCATCCCTATGTGGGATCCGAACCCGGGGCCTTGGTGTTATCAGCACCGCACTCTCCCGAGTGAGCCACGGGCTGGCCCTGGTATATATATATTTTACCACAATTAAAAAAAAATGACATACCCTTTGACTCAGATATGAATTGATCACCAATACAATGTTGAGGGAAAAAAAGCAAGGTGCAAAACAATGTGTATAGTATGATATCGTTTGTATAAAAAAGTAAAATAATATCAACATGTATTATATGCATAAAATATCTCTAGAAGGCTATACAAGATACCAATAACATCACATGTCTCTGGGGAGTAAAATTTCCTAGAAATTTACTCTAAGAAATAATTGAACAAGTGCACAAAAGAGTATATAGTAACCAAATTGAAGACTCGTTAAATAAATTATGATACCTCATATAATGGAATCTTTAAAATGGCAAAATGGCAGCTACTAAAAATGACAATGTTATACACATACATATATTCAGTGATATTAAAAGATGTTCATAAATGGAAAAGATAGGTTACCAAAGAATATAAATATTGTGATCCTATTTTTAAAAATTATGTGTATATACATACATACACATAGGATATATATGGATATATCACAATATTAATTGGTTATCCCTAATATTGGGATCTTTTGTTTCTTTTTGATACTCTATCTTTTCTTTTAAAATCAGAAAAACAAAAAATAAAATAAAATCAGAAATACAATAAAGCTAAATATTTAACAAACAAAACCCCAAATAACAGATCATTTTCTCTTTGCTGACTCCCTCCCCCAACCACTGGAACCCCTTCCTTCATGGCATCATGTTCCCAGAACCCATCACTTTCCACTGTTCTCAATTCTTCTGCCCAGGGAGCATCAGTCTAAGGCCATTACCAAGAGGTTCCCCTGTAGCTCAGGCAGCCACAGGCAAGAGAATCAAGGTCCTCTACAAAAACTTCCATCACCCGACTCCACTGGACAGGAGTTATGTGTGTGCGGGGGGAACCTGGAAGGGATACCTCTAGCTCCCTACCCCACAGAAGGTGGAAGGGTGAAGGTTAAGCCTTTGCTCTATCCCACCACCATTTCTCCCATGGTGATTATTTGGAAGGAAGTTGAAGTGGAGACTGGGAGGGAGAGGGCTTATTCTTTAAATGTTCCTTGTCTCTTTGAGAAGAGGCTGATAGAAAAGTACTGCATAATGATGATTATTAATAATAAATAATACCTATTGGCCTGTTAGCCCTCAGGACAGGAACTCCAGTGGTGGTAAGGTACTCCTGTGTCAGTATGGATACTTTAATTATGGTGTGCATATGTTTCTGAATGTCATCAGGTAGATGTCAGTGATAGGGCAGATGGCCCATTTCCTGTTCCTACTGTAACAGGCAGGGGCTACCTGGACAATGTCTATGCTGGCCCTCTGGGGAGGGCGAGATTTCCTTCTCAGCGCTGTCTGCTTCTGGGAGAAAAATGGTGCTCAGCCACCAAGGGTTCCAGGGCGGGAGGGGAGGGGGGGCGTTCCACCTCCCGGGCGGAGGAAGCGCGCAAGGCAAGGGAAAAGAATCCTTTAAATCAGGATGCCTATGCAACACAAATAAGGGCTGACTGGCTCCGGTTTGGCGTCTTATGATTTTTTCCACCATTATAAATATTCTCCCCATTCAGCAGTCAATTTGGAAAACCATCCTTATTCTACAGATTTGGGAGCCCTACTACTCACACACCCAACACATATGCATGTACCTGCGCACTAATTATACACGCATTACACATTATCCGCCGAGGACACGCAGAAACACAGATACACCGCACAGACCTAAGCACACTTGAGGCAGGAGCCTGTTCCATACCCACGCAGCCCCTACGATACATTCGAGGACCGGGGAGGACAGGGAGGCTGAGGATGGGCCGGCGTGCACACGGCTCTGAACTCAGACAAGTGCACCAAGCAATACTCTGCGTCCATCTGCGTTTCCAGTTAAGTACGCACCTTGGACAGGCACCATCCAGAGGACGCACCTGCCCAAACGCCCTCCCCGGCGGACGACACGTTACCGCCAGAGTGCGGCGAGCCCAATGCCCAAAATCTAAAGGAAAAGGCATCGCAGGCTAGTAGGCGAGGAGACGAGAGGGGAGAGGAGATGTGCACCCTGGGAAGGGGATTCGGGAGCCAGCGAGAACGACAGTGGGAGTGGGAGCAAGCCTATCCCCTCCCCCTGTCCCGCGAGCCTTACTGATCCTGGTGCTGCGGCTGGTGACTGTGAGGCTTCTCCCTGTCCTGCGCCGCGGCCTCACTGAGGTGGTGACGGACGCCCCCGCCAAGGAGGGGGCTCCGGCTTAGGTGACCCCAGCCTCCCCTTCTGCCGGCCCCGCTCAACGCATTCTGCAAAGCCTTCATGGAGCGCATGCCCCCAACGCGCCGCCGGCTCTGCCCGAGCGCCCGACGTCTGAGCCGTGGTTGGGAGGGAGCGGCAGAGGAGTCGCGGGCGAGACACGGTGCGGGGCCGCTACGTGAGGGAATGCGGAGTCTGGGAGTTGGAGAAAAGGTGGGTGTGGTTGGAGCAGGAGGAGGGTCCCGTCCCTTCAAAGCTCGCGGCAGGGCTAAGTGAACTCATTCACCCTAGACGAGGGATGGGTGACGTGTGTTCGGGGACTCTCGGAGAGGGCCTAGTGGGTGGAGGGTAGTGGGCGGTGCCTAGAGTCAGAATAAACAATCCTCAAGCCCAATCACTGAGGAAAGGGTGAGGATACCCAATGAGAGCAAGGGGAATGGGCTACCCGCAAAAGCTTGCGGATTCTTCCGCGCGCCGGCGCCTGCGGCGGACGGTGCGTGCAAAACCCGAGGGCGGGAAAGTCGAAGGTGAGCGGCTGCGAAGCCGGGGGTCCGGGAGCGGTGTAATTCTCAGAGAGGAGAGCGCTGCCTCGAGAGAGAAGTATAAGAGGGAGCCTTGGTCAGGAGGCTACTTACTTACCTTCGACATTCGAAGACCAAATATGGGCCCCAGTAAGCCGCCGCAATCTAGTCACCGACGTGCGGTGGTGGTGAGTGAAGAGCCGGGTGGCCGCAAAATACTCCGACTAGAAACAGCTCCCGAACACTTTAGTGAGGCAGGGGGCGGCGAGATGGTTGCCCTGGTGTTTGTAGGACGCCTGGGTTCTAGTTTTGGTAGCTGTTAAGTTCAGACGTCAAAGTAAAGCGGCGCACACGAAAACATTTTATAAACTGTTAAATGCTCCCCAGATTTTAGTGATTTTAATTGCTTGCCCTTGTTTTCCTCACTGGCAGAAGTGAGGTGACGTACAAAAATATTTTTGAAAGCTAAGAACATTCAGGAATTCTGTCATATGCAAGTAGGAGAACTTTCACCTTGTGTCTCCACAGCATCTAACACAGCATCTGTATTTAGTGGGAACTTGTGTAAGTAATAGCTATTATTGAGTTCCTCTGGTGTGTCAATCACTTAGATAGTTTTATCCGAGACCTAAGAAGCAGTTATGGGTTTCATTTTGAACATGGGGAAACTAAGAAATTAGAACTTGTTGCATAAGGTAACTCAGCTAGTAAGTACCAGAGCCAGAAATTAGAGCCAATTTTCTTTGACTGCGAGGCTGTCTCTCCATCATGCAGCCCTTCCCCAAGATTATCTATTGAATAGAATGATACCAGGAGAAATGACCCCTTCCTTAAAGGAGCTATTTTTCGTCGAAGCATTGTGATACAGTACTGGGAGTTGCCTCTTGAGGCAGCTCTGTCTCAAAAATATCACTTACTTTTCTTTTCATTTAAAAAAAATTTTTTTTTTTATTTAAAAAGATGACCGGTAAGGGGATCCCAACCCCTGACTCGGTGTCGTCAGCACCATGCTCACCTAAGTGAGCCAACCGGCCATCCCTATACAGGGATTCGAACCGTGGGCCTGGCGCCATCAGCACCACACTCTCCCAAGTGAGCCACGGGACAGTCCTTTTTCTTTTCATTTTTGAATGAAAATGAGCATCAAGGGTAACCGTGGGAAAATAAGTATCAAAACCATACGTGTTCTGTGGAAAGGCCGTTCTCCTTTGCCTTTGTTAGGATTGGAGGGTTTATTTGTTTGAAACCAGATGGAATGACCTTTCTTTTGTTTCTGTTTGTTTTTCCTTGCTGTAGTCATTCCCTGTCTGCCCTATCTGTTTTGTTGGTCGGACTCCCTCCAATTCAGGGACTCCGGCTTGCTGCCTCATGCTTGGCTTTGCTCAAGAGGCAAAGGGTCTTAATACTTAGTATAAACTCAATCCACATTAGTTTTTCCATGTGTAACAAGCTAATCTTATCCTTGTTTCATAGGAATGTTATTATTTCTCTGAAGCTTTTTGATCTGTTCAAGAGAAAAATACCACACGTTAGGGAATTTCTAAACATTACCCAGAAGTTATTTGCTTCCTTTATGTTCTATCCCTACTGTTTAAAAATTAACTTTAATTATAATCAATAATGAGTTTCTCACTCTCTTTTTCCCTGTCCTCTTCTGCCAATAGGAACTGGTTGGAAGTAAAGAAAATCTGCCTGTAGAAATGGAGGTTCTTTGCATAGAGAACAAGCCTCAGCTACACTTTGACCTTTGGACTGATTTCTGTCTCCAATACAATATTGCTGCCTTTGCATGAGGATGGAGCATGAACTTGTGACTTGGGAGGCCCATAGTACTGTGTAAAGTATATGATAATCAAGAACAAGTTTGTCATCCCAGGTGGCTAAAGCATGGCAGGGATAAGTCCTATTTTGTTGTTTCTCATTTGAAAAGGACCCATCTAGTTAAATACATGCTAACGTATTAGCCAACTGTAACTAGGGTAGCTAGAAATAAGGGTTTTCTTAAGTAAAAGAAAATTCTTCTGTGTATCTCTAATAGTGGGTTTTTAGGTCAGTCCATGGCTGTGCCAGAATTTTGTGTTTGTGAGCAAGGATTGTTCTTAATGATTTGAACACTTAAATAAGGAAAGCTAAATCCTTTGTGGTATAAAATTGGAAACTGATGTTTGTGTTTGGAGACTATTTATTTCTTATGATTTAGAAGCTCTCATTCGTTTTGCTCTTTAGACTGTAGCTGGGATGTTAATTAGTTCAAGTGAAAGATTATTTCACTTTTTTTTCATTAATTTTTGCTAATGGTACTGTTGTTACAAACTCCTTCCTGTCTTATTTTCTCCATTTGTAAATGATAAGCTTATATTTTAGTGGGTAAAATGTTAAGTATGGGAGCTCTGACATATCAGCTTCTATTAATTCAGTGTGTGCCAGGCTTAGTGCTGGGGGATCCAGAAATTAAAAAAAAAAATAGGGGCTGGCCAGTTAGCTCAGTTGGTTAAAGCGTGGTGCTGATAACACCAAGGTCCAGGATTCAATCCCTGTACTGGCCAGCTGCCAATAAAGGACAATAAAAAACAAACTTTATAGGACCGAAAAAAATATAAATATGAGCATGTTAAAAAAAACCCACCAATATATCATCACACTGGTTTATTTACAACGCCTAATACACAGTTTCTCCTTTTGGCTGAATAATCTCTCCTGTAATCTGGTTCCTCTAATGGCCACTGAAATAGATTATAGCAAGTCTGAATCATTAAAATATGCTAAGAGAAAGTAGATTTTATCAGAATTCTTCAGGTATATTTTAGAAAACTCTTTGTAGGCAAAAGCTAATTTGAAAGAATTTGAAAGTCTTTGCTGAAACAGCAAAAAGAAAACACCTTCAAGGTCTGGTCAATAGCATTGTAATTTTTTTTTTTTTTAAACGAAGAATATGGAAGATGTTGTCAGAATCTTGTATTACTATGTAGTGAACAAACAAAACCATTCTCTAAAAGACTAGGTAAAATTAATTTTTGTCCACACTTAATTGAAACACTCCATAAGCCATATTTTTGTTGTCGTTGCTGGCCAGCACTGGGATCTGAACCCTTGACCTTGGTGTTGTTAGTACCGTGCTCTAACCAAGTGAGCTAACTGGCCAGCCCCATAAGCCATAATTTGTTAAGATCTTATATAATTTGAAATTTTTTGCATCATATGCTTTGACCTGTCAATTTGCAAAAAATATTATAGCTCTCTGACCTTCAGGAAATTTATAGATAAAACAATTTTAGATGATCAGGTAAGTTATATAGCAACTACCAATTAGAAAAGAGATTTTCAGACTGGCTGGTTATCGCAGTTGGTTAAAGTGCAGCCTTGCCAAGTCTCAGGTTCGGATCCTGGACTGGCCAGCTGTCCCCCCACTGAAAAAAAAAGATTTTTCAGGGCTAAGTATATTTACTCACTCGTTTGCATTTTTATTTCAATCTAGTTAATTTAATTAGGTGAAAAATCACAGTGAAAAGTACAGAAGGTGCCAAATTTTAAAAAAAAAGTAATATTACATGCAAATTTTCTGAGATAGATACTTGATTTCAAATTTCTCTGAAATATCATCTTAGTTTTGTTTTGGACAATTCTCATGCCTATGTTTATAGCAGAATTAAAATGATTTCAAAACTTTTGTGTGTGTGTGTGGCTGGCTGGTACAGGAATTGAACACTGGACCTTGGTGTTATAAGCACCACACCAAGCATCTAAGCTAACCATCCAGTTCTGAAAACTGTTAAGGAACTCTATAGGATCACATTGTTTAACAGAATTATTATTATTTAGCATCGAAGCATAAGCAGGGGAAAAATATAGATCATAAAACTTATAATTTTCCAACTTGTTACCAGGGCCATTTTCTTTTACAATTTTATTTGTACAGCTGGCTCAAAATTCAAAAGGTACAAAAGGGCATATAGCGAGGTTGCCCTCCTGCTCCTGTTTCCCAGCTACCCAATTTTCCTCCGCAGAGGCAAACAGTGTTGTTGATTTTCAATATATCCTTACGAATATATTTTATTCATATCTAATCAGGTATATTTTTTCCTCTTTTACACAAATGGTAGCATACTATAAGCACTGTTTTGTATTTTGCCTTGTAAAAAAAATTTATAGCTTGGAGACCCTTCCAAATCACTACATAATGAGCTTCCTTTTATGGCTACATAGTATTTTATTTTTGGGGTGTATTATTATTTAACAAGTCCCCTATTGGTGAACATTTGTGTTGTTTTACATCTTTTATTATTACTAGAATGACCATGTACTCTGGTTTGCCTTGGACAGTCTCAGCTTATGCCAGTTGTCCCACCTTAAGTATTAATAATGTCCTTTTCCTCTTGCAAATTTGGGCAATATGTTTTATGGTTACCTTAGCTATTATGGACAGTGCTGCATTGCATAAGCTTGTATATCTTGTCATTTTGCAGGTTTGCAAATATAACTAGGATGAATTCCTAAAAGTAGAATTGTTGAGTCAAAATTTGTAATTTTGATGGATGTTGCCAAATCCACCTCCATAGTGATCATACCATTTTACAGTCTCACCAGCTGTGTAGGAGAGTACCTGTTTTTCCTCCATCACCTCAGTTGGTTATCACATTTTTTTAATATTTGCCATTCTAATAGGTGTAAAATGGTATCTTAGTGTTGTTTTTATTTCACTTTTAAAAAATTATGAATGAGGTTGAACATTTTTTATATGTTTAAGAACTATTGATGGTTTGGTCCCTGTACTGACCAGCTGCCAAAAATAATAAAAAGAATATTGGTATGTTTTTTTAGTGAAATATTTATTCGTGTGTTTTGTCCATTTTCTGTTGGATGTTAGACTTCTGATATTGATTTATAGGAACTTTTCATATATTTTGAAAATAAGCCCTTTGTGAAATGAATTGCATACCTTTCCTCCCTCCCTCCTGTTTATCATTTGACCTTTTTTTTTTTTTTGGAAGATCTCAGTTGGCTTTATTGTGATTCTAGAATTGGGCAACACTTCAACACTTCATTCCATAAAATAGAATTAAGTGTTCCCTCATTCCCTCATTTGACTTTTTTGTTTTCCTTTTGTTGTTTTTGCCAATTAGAAAATTTTATTTTTATGTGGTCAGATTTCTTAATTTGTATTTCCTGTTTTAGTGAATGACATCAAAATTCATTGTTCAGGGCCGAGCCCGTGGCGCACTCGGGAGCAGATCCTATATAGGGATGACCGGTGCTCTCAAAGCGCTCACTGGCTGAGCGCGGTGCGGCCGGTCTCAAAAAGGACAAAAAAAAAAAAAAAAATCATTGTTCAGATGGAAGTTCACAAGTAATCTTCTATTTCTTCTGCTTCCTCACCCTTCACTCCTATAACGGGTCTCAAATCCATCCACTTCTCCCCATTCCCATTGCTATTATCCTAGCTAAGCTTCTTAATTTAGGTCTCCCATCAGTTTCCCTTCCAATCTTTTCCTCACAGTGCAACCACAGTGATCTTTCAGAAATGCAAGTCTGATTATGTTGCCTTTTTTATATAACCCACTCTTGATTTCCCAACTCTAACATAACTTAGAATACATTAAAAAATGAATGGGGGCCGAGCCCGTGGCTCACTAGGGAGAGTGCGGCTCTGGGAGCGCAGGGGCTCTCCCGCCACGGGTTCGGATCCTATATAGGGATGGCCGGTGAGATGCGTTCACTGGCTAAGTGCGGTGCGGCCAGTCACAAAAAGGACAAAAAAAAAAAAAAAATTCATTGTTCAGATGGAAGTTCACAAGTAATCTTCTATTTCTTCTGCTTCCTCACCCTTCACTCCTATAACGGGTCTCAAATCCATCCACTTCTCCCCATTCCCATTGCTATTATCCTAGCTAAGCTTCTTAATTTAGGTCTCCCATCAGTTTCCCTTCCAATCTTTTCCTCACAGTGCAACCACAGTGATCTTTCAGAAATGCAAGTCTGATTATGTTGCCTTTTTTATATAACCCACTCTTGATTTCCCAACTCTAACATAACTTAGAATACATTAAAAAATGAATGGGGGCCGAGCCCGCGGCTCACTAGGGAGA
>NW_007727310.1:41848-63041 GCF_000696425.1 Galeopterus variegatus
ACAAAAAGGACAAAAAAAAAAAAAAAAGAATGGGGAAAAGAGATGAGAGATGAGAACATACAAGGGGTTTCCAAAAAGTTCATGATAACGGCCGGCCCGGTGGCGCACTGCTACAGTGCGCTGCTTGGGAGTGTGGTAGCGCTCCCGCCGAGGGTTCGGATCCCACATACAGACCGGTTCCCGCTCACTGGCTGAGCGAGGTGTGGGAGCAACACCGAGGGTTGCGATCCCGTTGCCGGACATGAAAAAAGACAAAAAGGAAAAAAAAAAAAGTTCATGATAAGGTTTGTATAATCTTCTAACTCGATTTTTCCACTAACTTTTGAAGTACTGTCATATAGTCAGCAAATATACATTACTCTTGACTATGGGGAAAATTAAAAGAACAAGAATATCTAGAGAAGAACGTAGGGTTCAGGGAAGGGGCTTTTGTGTATGTGTGTTTTTGTTTTGCCTTTTTAAAAGATTATGTCTATATGCTGAGGAGGATAGCCAGTAGACATGAAAAGTTTCAAGATGAATATTGTATGCTAAGAATATAAAGAGAAATAGGTAGAAAACTTGAGAATGGTAAATATTTAGAATAGGTATTATGGAGACTAGGAGAAGATACTAGCCCTAGAGTCTGGTAGGAGCGTTGGGAAGTAGCGAGAGCCTGCTGAGATTAGAGGTTTATAGTTTTTTTTTTTGTCTTTTTCGTGACCAGTAAGGGGATCGCAACCCTTGGTGTGGTGTCGCCCACACCATGCTCAGCCAGTTAGCACACCGCCATCCCTATATAGGGTCCGAACCCGCGGTGGGAGCATTGCTTCGCTCCCAGCGCCACACTCTCCCGAGTGCGCCATGGGCTCCGCCCGAAGTTTATAGTTTAAACATTTATACAGAAAATTATATATACAGATGGTTTTATGTGGAAGTGCTATGAAATCTTCAAAGAACAAATCAAAGATAATCCCTCTTTTATACACTTTGTTCCAAGAAATAGAAAAAGAAGGAAAAGTTCACAACTTGTTTTGTGAAGCTAGTGTAAACTTTGAAACCAAAATCAGACAAGGACAGTATAAAAAAAGTAAATTATAGGCCAATTTTATATAAAGACATAAATGCAAAAGTCATAAAATATTCACACCAGAGGTTTTATTTATACACACACACACACACACACACACATGCAGTTACTTAAAAATTTAATGGAAAGATTCATATTGTCTTTTAATTTTTCCATGAACTTTTCAAAGTACCCTCATATATGGCCAAAAGTGTTTATCCCAAGGATACCAGAATGGTTTAACATTAGAAAATATACATTGCTGGTAACAGCAAGGTCCAGGGTTTGGATCCCCATACTCGCCAACCCCCCCCCAAAAAAACCCATAATTTACTACAACTGATTAAGAAAATGAGAGAAAATCTATATGATCCTTCCAGTCATTGCAGGAAAACTACTTGATAAGTACCTATTCATCTTCAGATCTCTTAGTAAACCAGACAAGAAAAGGAACATCTAAAACCTGATAAAGATTTTATCAGGGAACAGGCCTGGTATCACAGCTTCTGTTAAATATTTTATTGGAGGTCTTATTGTCCAATAAGACAAGAAAAATATGAGGAGTATTCAAAAATTTCATGGAGAATGCATATTATGAAAACAACATGGACTTCAAAATATTTTTTGCACCAAAATAAACTCATACTATCTTGTTATAATATGTCTGAACAGGATCTAGTTTGAGGTACTAAGAAGGATAAGACATCAGTTTGAAAAGAGCACCTATCAGAGCAACATGAATTCTGCTAAAATTGAAGCAAGAACAAACATCAAATTGATGGTGAAGCTTGGGTGGAAGAATGGTAAAATCATTGATGATTTACAAAAAGCTTATGGGGACAGTGCCTCCAAATAAATCAGCAGTTTACAAATGGATAACTCTTTTTTTTTTTTTTTCCTTTTTGTCTTTTTTCGTGACCGGTAACGGGATCACAACCCTCGGTGTCGCGCCCGCACCGCACTCAACCAGTGAGCGGACTGGTCTCTATATGGGATCCGAACCCTCAGCAGGAGCGCCGCCACACTCTCAAGCGCCGCACTCTACCAAGTGTGCCACTGGGCCAGCCCTAAATGGATAACTCCTTTTAAGAAAGGACAATATGATGTTGAAAATGAAGCCCACGGCAGCAGACCAACCACATCAGTTTGTGAGGAAAAAATTAATCCTGTTTGTACCCTAATTGAAGAGGACCAATGAGTAATAGCAGAAACAATAGCCAACACCATAGACATCTCAATCGATTGAGCTTACACAGTTCTGACTAAAAAATTATAGTCGAGCAAACTTTCTGGTCAATGAATGCCAAAACTATTGCACCCAGATCAGTTGCAGACAAGAGCAGAGCTTTCAGTGGAAGTTTTAAGCAATTGAGATTAAGATCCTGAAATATTTCTTTGAAGAATTGTAACAGGAGGTGAAACATAGCTTTACCAGTATGATCCTGAAGACAGAGCACAGTGGATACCAAGAAGTGGAAGTGGTCCAGTTAAAGCAAAATCAGGTCAAGAGGAAAGGTAAAGGCAACAGATTTTCGGAATGTCAAGGCATTTTACTGGTTGGCTTTCTGGAGGGCCAAAGAACGACAACATCTGCTTATTATGAGAGTGCTTTCAGAAGGTTAGCCAGAGCTTTAGCAGAAAAATGCATGGGAAAGCTTTACCAGAGAGTCCTTTTCCACCACGGCAGTGCTCCTGCTCATTCCTCTCATCAAATGAGGGCACTTTTGCAGGAGAGTTTTGGTAGGAAATCATAGGCATTCACCTTACAGTCCTGATTTGGCTCCTTCTGATTTCTTTTCCTTTCCTAATCTTAAAAAATCTTTAAAGGGTACCCATTTTTCTTCAGTTAATAATGTAAAAAAGACTGCATTAACACAATTAAATTACCAGGACTCTCAGTTCTTTAGAGATGGACTAAATGGCTGATACAAAAATGTCTTGAATTTGATGGAGCTTATGTTGAGAAATAAAGTTTATATTTTCATCTTTCCCATTTTTTGCTTTTTTTTTCTTTTTTAAAAAATTTAATTCCGGGCCGGCCTGTGGCTCACTCGGGAGAGTGCGATGCTGACTGATAACACCAAGGCCACGGGTTCGGATCCCATATAGGGATGGCCAGTTTGCTCACTGGGTGAGCGTGGTGCTGACAACACCAAGTCAAGGGTTAAGATCCCCTTACCGGTCATCTTTTAAAAAAAAAAAAAATTTAATTCCATTTTCCCACAAACTTTTTGAAGTCCCCTCATAAATGTTAAAAAGATTAGAAGAAGAAAAATAAAATTGTCATTATTTACAGAAGATATTTATGGGAAAAATCCAAGTGACTCTACAGTTAAATTGTTAGGGCTAATAAAAGCGTTCAGTAAGGTTTCTAGATAAAAAGGTCAGTATCCAAAATTCAGTAGTGTTCCTATACTGCAGTAATAATTATGTCTATTTTTAAAAAGCTACCATTTATGATAGTGTTAGAAACTGAGAAGCACATATGAAAAACCTAATTTAGGATACGTAATAACATTATAGAGAATTATTAAATGGAAAGGTATATCATGTATGGCAGACAAACTCATAGCTGGCACCAGTGATCCCTGCCTCCTGATATTCATGCCCTGTGTAATTCCCTCCCCTTGAGTATGAATGGGACCTTGACTTGTTTCTAACAAATAGAATATGGCAAAGGTGACACTCCCTTCTTGGCTTTCAAGAAGCAAGCTGCCATGTTTTGAGTTGCCCTAAGGAGAGTGTCATTTGGCTAGGAACTGAAGGCAGCCAAAAGCCAGCAGGAAACACAGGCCCTCAGTCCAGCATCCTGCAAGGAAATGAATGCTGCCAAGAATCACATGCACTTGAAATCTGATTCCTCCCTAGTTGAGCCTCAGATGAGAACCCAGCCCTGGCTAACATCTTGTAGAGGCTTGCAGAGGCCCCAGCTAAACCACATCTAGAGTTCTAACTCATAGAAACTGAGATAGTAAATATGTGTTGTTTTACACTGCTAAGTTTATGGTAATATCATTTTTTCCTTCTTTGTGTTAATATTGTTATGTAGCAATAGATAGCTAAAACACCATGATCAATGGTGGGAAAGGCTCAGCTTCAAGAAGATAAGCGCTGTCCCCAAAGTAATTTATAAATTTAACACAGTTCCAATCAAAAGCTCAGCAGGATTTTGCACAGAATTTGGATGAATTCTGAAATTTGTGTGGAAGATAAAACAGCCAAAAGAAGCCAAGATCATTTTGAAAAAGAATAATAAAGGGCTGGGCTTCCCTCTACAGGATATCGAAACTTTTTACAAAGCTACATGGTAAAGATGTGATTAACTTTTTAAGGTTCCAGGTTCTCTACAGCCTCATCAACGCTTGTTATTGTCTGTTGTTTTTATTAAAGCCATTCTACTGGGTGTGTAGTAGTATCTTATTGTTTTAATTTTCATTTCCCTAATACCTAATGATTTTGAGAACCTTTTCATGTGCTTATTAGACAGCATTTGGACATTGTTTGGATGTCTTTGGTTAAAGTGTCTGTTCAAATCTTTTGCTCATTTTTAATTTGGCTATTATTTTATCGAATTACAAGAGTTTTTTACGTCTTCTAGATACAAAATTTTTTATCAGATATGTGATTTGCAAATATTTTCTTTTGGCCTGTGACTTGTGTTTTCACTTTCTTAATGGTGTCTTTTTTTTTTTTTTGTCCTTTTTGAGACCGGCCGCACTGCGCTCAGCCAGTGAGCGCACCAGCCACCCCTATATAGGATCTGAACCTGCAGCGGGAGCGCTGGTGCACTCCCAGCGCCGCTATGGGCTCGGCCCTAATGGTGTCTTTTGAAACTCAAAAGTTAAACTTTTTTTTTTCTGTCTTTTTTATCCTTCATGCAAAGGAACATAAAAATTTAAAATTTTAAGGAAGTCCAGTTTTTCAAATTATTATTTCATAGCTCATGCTTTTGTTATTGTATCTATGAACTCTGCTAACCCAGAGTCATGAAGATTTTCTCCTATGTTTTCCCCTAGAAGATGTATAATTTTAGCTTTTACATTTAATTCTGTGACCCATTTTGAATTACTTTTTATGTATGGTATGAGGTAAGGGTCTAAGTCTTGTTTTTATATGTGAATATCCCACTGCCATTTGTGGAATAATTCTTTCCCCATTGAATTTGTCTTGACACCTTTGTCGAAAATTAATTGACTGTAAATAGTAGGATTTGTTCCTGATCTCTCAATTCTGTTCCATTGATCTACATTCCTGTCTTTACACCAATACCACACTCTTGACTACTATAGCTTTATAATAAGTTTTGAAATCAATTAGTGTAAATTCTTTGACTTCGTTCTTTTTAAAAATTGTTTTGGCTATCCTAGGTCTTTCGCATCTCTGTATAAATTTTAGGACCAGCTTAACATCTGCAAAGAAGTCTGCTAGGATTATGGTAGGAATTGCCTTGAAACTATAAATCAGTTTAGGGAGAATCGCTGTCTTAACAATTACTTTAATTTTAGCAATATTTTATAGTTTTCAATATATAAATGTTACACTTGTTTTGTTAAATTTATTACTAAGTATTTAATTTTTGTTGCTATTATGAATGAAATTGTTTTCTTAATTTTATTTCAGACTTTTTAGTGCTGCTATTCTATCATTCCTTGTTTCTTTATTATTTTGAATTCTTCTATAAGGAAGGTCTTCATCAACTATTTGGTTATTCTGGGACACAATTTATACAGAAAATGTATTCTGCAGGCTAGCTGGTTAACACAGTTGGCCCTGTACCAGCCGGTCCCCAAAAAGAAAAACAACCCAGAAAAGGTAGGCTATATATTTGTTTCCCTTTATTTGCTGTTTTTTGGAATAAGGAATTGATTACATAATATCCTCTACAGGAGATCAATTAGGGTTTTAAAAAATTATTATGCATACCAGTCAGCCACACACACACACACACACAATTATTATGAATTTACAGATTTTAGTAAATTTATCGTATTTACATTCTTTGCAATTGTCATTCTTTTTTGGTGCTCAAATTGTCCCATCTTAGGACAGTGGGAGCTCGCTTACTGGTATGAATATGCCTCGTACATATTGTCTTTTCTTATTTTTGCCATTGTATCTTTAGGATATATTCTTAGAAGTAAGACTGTTGGGTGGAAGGGTAAATGCATACGTAATTTTGCTAGATAATGTGAAAAGAGTTATGTTATTTTGCATTTTCATAAGCAACATATATGAAAGTGCCTTTTAACCCACAGTGTCACCAGCAGTTTGTAGTCAAGCTTTTGAATTTTTGCCAGTCTGGTAGGTGAGAAATGGTATCTCTGTGTACCTTTAATTTATGCACATTTTTATTTTAATAAGTTGATGATGGTGAACCTGCATTAACATAAAAAGAAAGAAATTTGCCTTTAGCCATCTAAAATTAAAGAGTTGATACAGGAAGATGGAAAGATATCCCATGCTCATGATTGGAAGAATCAAAATAGTGAAAATGTCCATGCTACCCAAAGTGATATACAAATTCAATGCAATCCCCATCAAAATTCCAATGACATTTTTCTCAGAAATGGAAAGAACTATCCAGACATTTATATGGAATAACAAAAGACCACGCATAGCCAAAGCAATGCTGAGCAAAAAAAAAGAAAGCTGGAGGCATAACACTACCTGACTTTAAACTATACTACAAAGCTATAATAACCAAAACAGTATGGTACTGGCATAAAAACAGACACACTTGGGCCGGCCCAGTGGCACACTTGGTAGAGTGCGGCGCTTGGGAGTGTGGCGGCGCTCCCGCCGAGGGTTTGGATCCCATATAGAGACCGGTCCGCTCACTGGTTGGGCGCGGTGTGGGCGCGACACCGAGGGTTGCAATCCCGTTGCCAGTCGTGGTACGGGCACGACACTGAGGGTTGTGGTCCCATTACCGGTCACGAAAAAAAAAAAAAAACACACACACACACACTGATCAATGAAATAGAATAGAGAATCTAGAAATCAACCCACACACCTACAGCCATCTGATCTTTGACAAAGGCACCAAGCCTATACACTGGGGAAGAGACTGCCTCTTTACCAAAGGATACTGGGAGAACTGGATGTCAACATGCAAAAGAATGAAACTAGACCCGTACCTTTCACCATACACTAAAGTCAACTCAAAATGGAGTAAATAATTAAATATACACCCTGAAACAATAAAACTTCTTAAAGAAAACATAGGAGAAACACTTCAGGAAATAGGTCTGGACACAGACTTCATGAATAAGACCCCAAAAGCACGGGCAACCAAAGGAAAAATAAACAAATGGGATTATATCAAACTAAAGAGCTTCTGCACAGCAAAAGAAACAATTAACAGAGTTAAAAGACAACCAAAAGAGTGGGAGAAAATATTTGCAAAATATACATCCAACAAAGGATTAATATCCAGAATATACAAGGAACTCAAACAACTTTACAAGAAAAAAACAAGCAACCCAATTAAAAAATGGGCAAAAGAGCTAAGTAGGCAATGGCCAACAGACATATGAAAAGATGCTCAACATCACTCAGCATCCGGGAAATGCAAATCAAAACTACACTGAGATACCATCACACCCCAGTTAGGATGGCTAAAATCCAAAAGACGCTGAAAGATAAATGCTGGCGGGGTTGCGGAGAGAGGGGAACTCTCATACATTGTTGGTGGGAATGCAAAATGGTGCAACCCCTATGGAAAATGGTTTGGAGGTTCCTCAAACAGCTGAAGATAGATCTACCATACGACCCAGCTATCCCACTGCTGGGAATATACCCAAAGGAATGGAAATCATCAAGTCGAAGGTATACCTGTACCCCAATGTTCATCGCAGCACTCTTCACAATAGCCAAGAGCAGGAATCAGCCCAAATGTCCATCATCGGATGAGTGGATACAGAAAATGTGGTATATCTACACAATGGAATACTACTCAGCTATAAAAACAAATGAAATACTGCCATTTGCAACAACATGGATGGACCTTGAAAGAATAATACTGAGTGAAACGAGTCAGGCAGAGAAAAAGAAATTCACACACACACACACACACACACACACAAACGGGGTGGGGGAAGAAGACATAACAACTACAGTTCCTTGAAGTTGATACACAAGCAAACAGAAAGGACATTGTTGGGTGGGAGGGAGGAGAGGGAGGAGGGAGGGAGGTTTTGGTAATGGGCCACAATAATCAACCACATTGTATATCGACAAAATAAAATTTAAAAAATAAATAAATAAATAAATAACAATAAAAACTGTTGCTTACATTTAAATAAATAAATAAATAAAATTAAAGAGTTGGCTTTGACCCTCTAGCTGTAGGTTCTTTACTTACCTTTATAGTAAGGAATAAGATGGATTTGTTATACTCAACACGATGTAGTAAATATCACGTATAGGTGAAAAAATACATCTCATATTTGTAAAATGCTTTATAATTGACAAAGTACTTTTATAGTCATTATCTGATTTGACTGTCCTGATAATCCTTGAGAGAGAAGCAGAATAGATATTATGCCCATTTTGTAGTAGAGGAAACTGATGGTTTTTTTTGTTTGTTTGTTTTTGTTTTTTCCTTTTTGTCTTTTTTCGTGACCGGTAACGGGATCGCAACCCTCGGTGTGGCGCCCACACCGCGCTCAACCAGTGAGCGGACTGGTCTCTATATGGGATCACCCTCGGCGGCCCGCCGGGCTCCCAAGCGCCGTACTCTACCGTGCGCCACCGGTGGGGCCAAGGAAAATGATGTTTTAAAAGACAGGATTTTTCAAAGGGCCGAGTCCGTGGCACACTCGGGAGAGTGCGGCGCTGGGAGCCCAGCAGCGCTCCCGCTGCGGGTTCAGATCCTATATAAGGATGGCCAGTGCGCTCACTGGCTGAGTGCGGTGCGGCCGGTCTCAAAAAGGACAAAGAAAAAAAAAAAAAGACAGATTTTCCATTTTAACACAGAAAGTGGAAGAGCTGGGTTTAAATTTCAAACTTCTAATCCACCTACTACAAATTCTATACTTTATTTTCCCAGTATTTGCTAAAGGAGGAGCAGCCTATTTTATCCAGAAGGTGGCAGTATTTCTCTTCATATTCTTTGGGAGTTCACTTTCCTTTTGGAGATATTTAAAAAGAGGAAAATTGTGTTCTTTCAGCAAACAATCTTGAGCATGAATTATAGTTAGGTGTTAAAGATAAAAAGATTAGTAAAGTTGGTGCCTGCCTCCTAGGAGTTCACAATCTCAGAGCAAGAGGTGGAGGTGGAGCTGTCAAGCAGAGTTAAAAGCCTACAAAAATTTCAAACAAAATGTTTTAGGAATACAAATTTGTAAGATCTTTTGAGGTGGTGTCTTTAATGCGATAATGAAAGTATAACTTTATCTAGCACACAGGTGAGAGTGGGCTCACTCTACTGTTACGAGACACAGGTAAATTCAAGTTCTCTGACTTCCTTATGACAAAAATATAATAAAAGGAAAATAATATATCAAAAATAAAAAGAAAAGCTCCTAGATGTCCTCACGTACCATTCTATCACTGTCAATACTACTTTCAGTGTTTTAAATGAGTAATATCTTTTCAGTTGTAAATTTAGTATTCTGAGATAGTCTGTTCATTCATTTAACAAATATTTAAAAATTTTAAATCAGCCAGGTACTGCTGAATGCTATGATATAATGGTGTACAAAATAGTCACAGTCCCTGTCCTCATTTATATTTCTGGTGAAGTCTGCTAGTGACTTAGTGGTCTTATAAATAATGTATATTGATATTTTAGAAATTATTTCATATATTCAAATCTTATGTTTCATCTGAGAGTTTCAGGATATGGTACCAATTATCTGCAAAGCAAAGATTAAACAAATTACTTCTAAATATATAGTGAATTAAAACTCAAGTAGCATCTTGGATATCTAATTAGCAGTATTTCCCAGTAACTGTAGTTTTCTACAAACTCTCTTGCTGTTTGCATTATAAATTTATCCCATGCAAATTCAGAATAGGTCAGAATATTGAGTATCACTGTAACTTGAGATAAAGGTTTGGTTTGAGGACAATAGTTGAACTTTCACCTCTGGAGTCTTAGGATTATTCTTCTAATAATCCAAAAATATATTTATCAGACTTTTCAATTTTATAGGAAATAGGGTAGAATTAAGAGTCAGGAAATCTGGATTCTGGGGTCAATTATGCTACTATTTGACCCCCATGACCTTGTGCAAGTGAGTTTACCTCTCTGGGATTTGTTTTTTTTCTGAAAATGAGAGGACAAAGGAAAGGAACTGTCCAATTGATCGGCATTTTGGCTTATTATCATCCCCACAGTCTCACACTTTTTTTTAGCCATATGGAATTGCTGGTATTTGATGATATGAAAAGATTAAGATTTGACCTATAGAAACAGAAGTTTCATTTGATTCAACATAATAGCTGAATTCAGTTGTGAGCCGTATTGGGATCCTGTGAGTTATTTTATTTATTTATTATTACTTTATTTATTTTAGGGCCAAGCAAAATTAATGCCTTAGGTGTGAAGGAAACTTTAGAGAATATAATGAAAATTACCATATAATCAGTGCAGTCAATTCTCGGTATGCATGGAATCCAGTCTAGGCTTTCCTTCCTACATTATACTAATTTTCTGGCCCAGTGATTCTAGATGATTTGGTTTCTGTATTCCTTCAGAGTCTTGGAACAGTGTTTTGGAAAAGGAAAAGTCCATTTGAAAATTTTGGTAGGATATTCTCTGAAGTAATTTTTGGCTAGAAATATCTGTTGCTATAGGAGAGGAGAACATACTATCAGTACCGAGATTTAGAATTTGAGATAAATAATTCTTCAGAGTTGTCTATCTTTTCCCCTGTTTTTCAGTGAGGTAAGCCAAAGAGTTGAGAGGTCAAACTTTCCCAATTTCCAGTTTCAGACCAATTTTGTCATTCCATCCTACATCAGAAGAGGTCAGCGCTAAGATTTGCTTTGTTGTTTGGTGTAGCTCCTTAAGTTTCCTGTCTAAGGAATCTGATGTGTTAAATAAACCCTTTTTTCACTTCTTCTCAAGGAATAACCTCAAAAGTTGAAATAAATTCAACTTTTTGGACTATTTCCGTTACCTAGCCTTTTGGGCACAAAAGTTAATCAGTGGAGGGAAAGATAATCCACAGGGAGTATTTATAGCTGGGGGGAGGGGGACGGAAGTGGGAAGTGTCCTTGCCTCTAATATACCTCATTCAGGTGTCTGAACCACATTTAGAGCTTCACTAACAAACTGGCTTGTCTCACTGCTTTCAGCCACATGTGCCACACTAGTTTGGCTCCAGTGGGATGTCTGGCTAGGGTCCAGCACATCTGCAGGTAATACATTCTTCTGAGCTCTCCACCCTGATATGGAGGGGCCAATAGTGGCATGCAGACATCCTTCAACATAAATATCAGGGTTTATCTAGTCCCAATTCCTTCACCTGGAACACTTGTTTAAAAGTGTTGTTCTTCTGGAGAAATCACAAAAGTTTATATTGAATCAGTACAAATATCTCTTTCCCAAGAGAAGTTACGAATTACTCTTATTTTATGCTTTTCCCCTCAAAATAAATCTTGAGCGCTGGGCCTGTGAGAACCAAGAATTAGAAAGGCATTGACTGTAGCTAGAAAAATGTAGGTAATATAACAGGCAAATTAGAAGGGAGTCCAAGTAAATATATGGAGGAAATAGGATTCTTCCTCCTCCCATCCTGAATCTAACCACAGAACTCTATTACTTTCTCCATTCCTTCTGCAAAATCCCTAACTACCTTTAAAAAATACACTCATCAGAATGAAGGATGTAGTTTCCAGTTTTGTCCGTCTTTGACATAATGCACCTTTGAGATCAGTTTGTGTATCTGGGCCCTTTTACTTCTATGGCCCTAAACTTATTAGACAAACTATAAAAACTTAGGTTTTTGTATTAGTTCATATAACAAGAGTTTATTTAATTGGATTATTCTTTATTTTCCCTTCTGTCTGGTACTTTCTATTCTTAGAGTAATGGGGTTAAATCTTAGGATACATGAAGATCCTACATTTTTTCCCCTTAGATCTGTTTTTATTTTTTGGAGTAGTAGGACACAAAGAGAAATGGGAGCTGGGGTGTCTGGTATTTAGTGTTCTTTGATTCTGTATTATTTTGTTTCCTGTTTTTTGGTAGAGATAATAGATATTCCACCAATTTCCAGGAGATTGGGAGCTTTGAAAATAATTTCTTTTTTTTTTTTTTTTTTGTCTTTTTTTTTTTCATGTCCGGCAACGGATCGCAACCCTCAGTGTCGCGCCCGGACCGGACCGGACCGGCAACAGGATAGCAACCCTCGGCGCTGCGCCCACACCTCGCTCAGCCAGTGAGCGGGAACCAGTCTGTATGTGGGATCCGAACCCTCGGCGGGAGCGCCACCACGCTCCCAAGCGGCGCACTGCAGCAGTGCGCCACCGGGCCAGCCCTGAAAATAATTTCTAAATAATCAGGTTGTTTGCTTATAGGAGAGAGAGAAAGAGAAGAAATTGTATTAGGTAATCCCTGATACTTCTTATCCAATATTTTAGCCTACCTGGTCCTAGTAAAATCTTTTGAGTGTAACTAAGCTGCTAGTTTCTGGAAGTGTTCACTTCAGATCTTTAAAATTGGGTTACGTGGGCCGGCCCGGTGGCGCACTGCTACAGTGCGCTGCTTGGGAGCGCGGTGGCGCTCCCGCCGAGGGTTCGGATCCCACATACAGACCGGTTCCCGCTCACTGGCTGAGCGAAGTGCGGGTGCGACACTGAGGGTTGCGATCCCGTTGCCGGTCCTGGTCCGGTGCGGGTGCGACACTGAGGGTTGCGATCCATTGCCGGACACGAAAAAAGACAAAAAGGAAAAAATAAATAAATAAATAAAATAAAAATAAAATTGGGTTACGTGATACCCAGAGGGATACACACTGGGAGGCAGGAAAGTAATTAATTATAATAGAGCTAGCATCTATTGAATGTTTACCAAGTGCCAGGTACCTTTCTAAGGGCTTCATATGCATTGCCTTATTTCATTTTATCGTAATTTTAGGAAGTAGATACTATTTATTTACTCCATTTTACAGATGAGAAGAATAAGGTTCAGACGTGTGAGGTAATTCTCACAGTGTCACCCAGCTTGTGAGTGACAGGACTGGACTAGAACTTAGGTCTGATTCCAAAGGCTAATGAAGTAGGTGTTATCTGTATTTTGCACACGAGTGAATGAGAGATATTAAGTAACTTGCCGTAAAGTCACATAAATAGTAACTAGCAGTGGTGTCAGGATTTGAACTCAGGTTTCCTTCTCTCTAAAACCCATGGTTTTAACTGTTTTAAATCCTAAGATATCACTGAGCATTAAGGAATGCAGGAGAGTACAACACATTAAGAATACAGTATTAGAATTCATGCAGCAATCACACTTCTGGATATTTACCAAAAAGATTTGAAATCAGTTTGTTGAAGAGATGCCTTCACTCCCACGTTCATTACAGCACTATTTACAATAGCCAAGTTACGGAATCAGCTTAAGTGTCCATCAACAGATAAATGAGTAAAGAAAATGTGGTATATATACACAATAGAATACTATTTAGCCTTAAAAAAAAAAAAAAAAAAAAAAATTCTGACACAGGCCACAACATGGAACCTTGAGGACGTTATGCTGAGTGCAATAAGCCCGTTAGAAAAGGACAAATACTGTATGATTTCACTTATATGACATGTTTAAAGTAGTCAAATTCATAGGAAATTCTGTGATTTGCAACAACACACCAGGCACAGGAAGACAGGTACAGCATGTTCTCACTTATATGTGGAATCTAAAACAATCAAACTCATGAAACAGGGAATAGGATGGTGGTTACAGAGGCTGGGGTTTGGGAGAATGGGGAGGAAAGATAAATATTTGAGGTAATGGATATGTTAATCATCTTGGTTTAATTATTCCACATTGCATTCATAAACCATAATATAATTTCGTATCCCATAAATATATACAATTATAAATTGTCAATTTACAATAAAAAATACCAGCAAGATACCACTTTACACTCATTAGGATAAGTATTATAAAAAAAAATACTGAGCCTTCAAAAAAAAAACAAAGAATATTAGAATTAAAAAAAAATTAAGTTGACTGTCCTTATGAATCAGTCCTTAAAGAAGATTTCTGTAGCACATAGGTGAAGTGAGAAGAAAACCAAGGGCCTAAACAGCAAGGATAAATTGGTATATAATGAATGGGAAGCTCTGAGGAACTTTTTAAAAAATATGGTATAGGGCCGAGCCTGTGGTGCACTCGGGAGAGTGCGGCGCTGGGAGTGCAGCAGCGCTCCCGCCGCGGGTTCGGATCCTATATAGGGATGACCGGTTCGCTGCGGCCAGTCTCAAAAAGGACCAAAAAAAAAAAAAAAAATGGTATAGCTGAGAGATACCTTTATATATTTGTTTGTTTGTTGCATTTGTCTGCTGTGTTTCCAACCTCAGTTGCAATTCCCACATTGAGGCAGTTCCCACCCTTCCTGTGTCCCTTGAGCTGAGCAGGCACTTCCTGTCCTATTGGAAATGAAAGTTAGAGATTGGGGGTGGGGTGTGTATGTGTGTGTATTTACTCTGCAAAATATTAGTACTGTCTGTTCCATTATCATAGCAAAAAAGTGACAGGAAAACTAGAATAGAGACTAGGACTTCATTTAAGGGAGGGTTTGGGCTTAATGTTTGTTTTGACAAAGCAGACAGAGTTAGAGTATGTCTCAAGAGAATACTGTGATGGCAGCCAGGTGGCCTTATGAAGGGAGGTGAAGGCTTTCTTTCTCCGTAGCTGTTCCACTTGAATTGGTAGGGATTACTGATACTATGCTTAAGGTTTTGGTTTCCTACAAGTCTTTTTTCTTATTAAGGCTGCTCCTACAAGGACATTCCTTTGAAACTATTAGAGGTGAGTGTTGTGGCAACTGTGTTAGGCTTTTGACTCAAGTTTATGTTCTTCTTTCCTAAGAATTGTTTTTCTTCTCTGTTAAGCATATGTTTTAAATAGTTATTATTGGTTTTGGGGTTTTTTTGTTTGTTTGTTTGTTTGTTTGTTTGTTTTTTACAGCTCAGAAGCAGCTTGAAGCAGACATCTCAACTCTGTGAACTTCAGTCTGGACATAAACTCTGGATTTGGTGAGTTTCTATAATTGTTTCAGCTTCATGGATCTTAAAGACTAGGAAATAGTAGAATAGAGTCAAATAAGACAGCTTCCAATTGTTAAAGAAACCACTAGGCACCAATTTCATAATACAGTCCAGTCTGATAATTCCATTTTAAGTGTGAGCTCATTCATGCGAGAATCTGAAATAGGAGTAAGGGGCATTAGCCCTTCAGTGTGACGCAAGAGAAACAGAAGTGTCTAAGGATCTGAAGCTAGTTATTTCCCATACTCTGTTTTCCTTGTCTCTGCTCTTTGGTGTGCTCCTCTGCTTGTTCTTTCTTCATGCATTAAGATCACTGTAAATGTAAGGTAGGAGAAGTCCTGAGCTCATCTCACACACTCTATTTCAGTATAGTTTTCTTCCCACGTTCTCCAAGGCAGTGTCTCAGTGGCTCCTTTAAAAATCACACTTGAAATCTTCTTATAGTTGAGATCTAAGGGGAAAAAAACCTCCATTGTCTTTTCATGAGGATCAGAATTTGTAGTGGAATGGGGATGAATTTAAAAGAGGTTAGACCTAAGAACTCTACTTTCTAGCTTTAACTACTGAGCCTATAAAAAAACAAACAAAAATATAACATCTTGGGCATTAGGACCCAGTGGAAGTGCCTCATTCAGACTCTGGGTTAACTTCTCTCAGTGACGTAAAGGGGCAGCCCTAGCTCATTCTCTACCCGCAGCACCCTCCCCATCTCTCTCCCTCTTGCTCCTTTTCTCCTCCTTTCTCCTCCCCCCTTCTCTCTCTCCCTCCCTTTTTTCCTCCCTCCCTTTCCCTCTCTCCCCTCCTCCCCTCCTCTCCTCCTCCCTCCCTCTTCTTTCACCCCCACCTATTCCCTCTCCCTCTTCTCTCTCAGCTCCCTAACATTAAAGAAAAAATGCTGCTATCAGTGACTTCCAGGCCTGGGATTTCAACTTTTGGCTATAACAAGAACAACAAGAAGGTAGGGAAAAGTGCTTTTTTGGAATCCAGCTACTTCTTTTTCTGGGGATCTGGGAGTGCCCTTGTATTTAACATTCTCCTTTAAGAGGGGAATGAGATTCCTTCTCTGGTTTCAGTGCCTCTCCCTTTCCACCACTTCTTTCGGCATCTTTTCTCACCTGGTTCTGAATTTCAAGGAATTTACAGTCCCTGTTTCTGAGGCCTGAAAAGGCAGGGGAATTAAAAACAAATCAAGTTCATGAATTTGGATCCTTGTGAAATGAAGTTAGTTTGACTTCCTGCTGATGTACCAATCTCCGCAGGGATAATATGTCATCTCAGACCCTTTCCCCCAGTTTACCCCCTACAGGATTATTTTATCTTTTTGATTAACTGTTTCCATACTCCCCCACCTGCTTTCCTACCTCGTATCACCAGCATTATTAAATAGCTGAAATCACAGATAGTGAAATCACAACAGCTCATCAAGAACTGGGTATACTCTTCTAGACTAGAGACCCTACCCCTCCCAGCCTGTAGAGACGTAGTCTTGAGAAAGTACCTTGTGATTAAGGAAGAAAGCTCTGTGATTCTTTGGGTCTTGCTGTCGAACTGATACTCTTGGAACTTGGAGCTCTGAAGATAGCCAGGCTCAGCAGGGATCCTTGGAATCTTTATGATTAACCCATGGTTGCCAGAGAGTTGCGCAAAGCTTGGGCACATGGGCAGTCTGGAGAGAGATGGACAATCTTTCCCACACTTGCATGGGACTATTCTTGGAAGTTTCTTAGCATTTCAGGGCACACAGTGCTGATTAGGAATGACTTCATGCTGTAGAAGAAAGACCCTTTACCCTCTTTCTGGATGTTGTAGCTGTTCTTTGAAGAAAAAGTGTGTCATAACATTTAGGGATCTTTTGCTCATCTAATGGAATGTTGGAGGATGGGAAAAGATACTTGCTGACTTCTCATGTATCTAAAGAGACCCTTTACCGGTAGATTTAAACACAAGTCTCTGATCAAGGGAGTGAATAAATGTTGTGACCCAAAACACATAGTGTTAGTTTATGTGGTATTCATTTTGTTTATATCCTTAAGAAATATAGAGGTGGAGAGGAAATGGGGAGATGTAGGTCAGAGGATACAAAGTAGCAGATATGTAGGATGAACAAGTCTAGAGATCTAATGTGCAACATAAGAACTGTAAGTAATAAAATTGTACTCTGTATGGGATTAATGCTAAATGAGTAGATTTTAGCTGCTCTTTCCACAAAAACAAAAACAGGTAGCTGTGAGATGATGGATATGTTAATTTGCTTCACTATAGTAGCCTGTTTACTATTTCTATGTATGTATCCTGTAACATCATGTTATATACCATAAATATACACAATAAAATATATTTAAAAAGAAAAGAAATGTGGTTCCATACGTATTCGTTAATTATTAGCATGTGTATGTATATACTGATACATATACTGATATCTCCCTCAAATATATGTGTATAAATGAGGGTACTTCAAAAATTTCATGGAACAATAGAATTAAAACATAATACAAATCTTTCCATGAACTTTTTAAAGTACCCTCATATTATGCATTATTTATATATTATACATATATATTTGAAAGGAGAATATTTCATCTGTCTTTATTCTCTTTAGATCTTATATAGTACTGTGTGAAAGTTTCCCTCTTGATTTTTTTCCCTCCAAGTCTCTCGGGCACCAAGAATCCGTTAAAATAAAGTAAAATGAATTCCCAAAGTTAATTTTTCCCTGTTAGGGGTTTTATGTAATTGAAACTATCTAAAATCTTCTCTTTTCTTAGCTTTCCACTCCCTCTCTCCCTTTGAAGTATAGGAAATGTTTGATCAGCTTCTAAATGTAGGATAGTATAGGGGACAAGAGATATGTTTGTGGATTTGGATTCAAGTCTCATATCTCTTCCTGACAACTTGGAAGGTTTGGGAAGCAATTCAGGAAAGTTTAGGACCAGTTTGGGATTGGGGAGTAGATACATAATTACTAATGTATTATTTGTCAAGAATTCTTTGAGTTCTTTCAGGGCAATGCTATGATGACATGTAAGGATGCCGTGTATGTGCATCACTTTGTGGCTATGTATATGACTCCTTGTGTGTATATATAGGCTTATGAATGTTGGGTGTATTTAAAGTAAAGCATCACTACATTGCTCTTAGTCTTGATGTTAACATTGAGGCCTTAATGTGTTTGTTTCTCTGTTTGGGAGGAGTGTTTTGGATGCATTTGCTTATGTAATTTGTGCATTTGTATACCCGAGATTAAATTTTAAAATTTAACTTTTATTAGTTTTTAGTAATAAATTTAAGAAATGCCCATTTTAAAAAATTAAACATGAAGAAGTATGTGAGATAAAGTCTTCTTTTGATGTCCTGTAGTCCCTTACTCAAATCCTACTCCTCAAGGAAAATAACTGCAATTTGGAGTATATATCCTTCCAGAATTTTTTTCTATGTCGAGACAAAATTTTAATTTTGATAGTGGCTTATTTGTCATTTCCATTAAGATCTCAGTTTCTCAAGTAGAACAAGTCCATCAAATAAATTTTTTGGACCTGTTCAAATGTTTAAAAAACTGAGATAAAGGACAACCAAGTTTCTAAACTTCTGAAAAAGTACAAATTATAAATATCTGCTGCTTTCTTTAAGGAGAACTTTTGCATCATAATTTGCTGTTGGATCTAGTTTGTGGAATAAAAATAATTGCCAATGACTTCAGTTTGAAAAGCTGCTATTTGTATACCACTGTTGTGACTTGCTTATTTTAAAGTGTATTAATTTCATTTACTTGACTATAAAAAATAGGATTTTTTTTTGAAACATATACTTCACTTATGAGGAAAGGTGTTTCCTGAGGAGCCCATGACAATCAATTTTCTTATTCTTTTTTGGCTGGTGGTAAATATAGGAATGCAGTCAACAAAAATATAATGCCTAATAAGACAGATTCTTTCTCAGGGTATAGTGTTAAATTTCCATTTCTTTCTCTGAAATTAAAATAGTTACAGAAAGGGAAAAATGTGGATTTCAAAGAGGGAGTCTGCAAGATGATTTAATGTAGTGTTTTTTTTTAAACATCAGTTTTAATGGCCTTCAAGTACTTTGGTTCATTAAAAAAAAAAAAAAGGCTGAAGTAAAAAGATTAGTTCTAGAGTCTCAAGACTGAAGTTTGAAGAAATTGCCCCAGTAGAGAGATTTGAGTATAGGTGAGATTGAAAGAGGAAATGTTTGGGACTAAAGGAATTTCATACTTGTAAAGGGCCTAACCACGCCTTCCCTGACATCATCTCCCTGGCATGTGTTATTATAATTTAACTCCTCATAGTATCAACAACCATTTCCTTTGGAAAAAAAGAAAAAGGACGGTGTTTAACTTGGGATAATTTGCCTTCCCCAATGTCTTTTGCATAAATTTCTATTTCTTCTTGATGTTAATACAGTATATTGAAGACCAGTATGGGGTAGGAGGCAATGATGAAAGTAGGACTGACTGGTGGGTATTGCTAGATCCTCACTCTTTGAGAAGCTTGATTTACCTGAGATTGTCAAAAGTGTTTACTTAGGAGAGAGAAGAAAGTAGGAAACAATACTATAATCATTTATACTTCTAACAGGGAGAGAGAATTTTCTGTGTGTGTTTATTACATTTCCATCAAATCAAATTTAATAGAACTGAGAACTAGGAACTTTTAGGTCTAACATCTGTTGACTGGGGCCGCTATTCTGTTATCAGTAGTAAGTTAACTCAGATGACTAAAGTTTAGCCATAATACCTTTTCATTGATCCCTTCTTACTATTTTTTTAAATAGCCCCTTTTAATTGGGAGCTCCTTTCCATTTTTAGCAATATAGCCTAATTTATGCCCTCATTACTGACTATCTTTACTACTATAATAAACATCCCACATCATCTCCTTGCCCCCTATTTCTCCACCCCCTACCCCTTGCCTCCAAATAATTTTATACCTACTGCCAGAACAATCTTCCAACAATCCAGCAGTCTGACACAGAGTATTTCCGTATAAAAAACTTTAATGGCTCTATATTACCTCTGAACAAAGTCCAAAACCCTAGCCCAACACCTACTATCTATCCAGCCTTTCCTTATCCTCCGCATTTGACCCATAGTCCCCCTGCCCCACACTGATTCCCATTCACTCTCCTAGCCAGTTGTATTACTGCAGTTTTCTGATTGTTGGTTTACATTTCTCATTCCATAGAAAAATATGCAGTAAAGTAGAAAAATATAGACAAGAAATAGGACAAGGGAAAATATAGATTAGAATAAGAGGTCAATTGTAATTAAAAGTCAAATGTGCAAACCATAAAATTATATGCTGGAAGATGAGGACTAAAGAATAGCCATTGATTTTGTTAGTATAAAGATGGTTGATGACTTTGACAAACGATTTTGGAGGAGTGGGAAGCAAAAGCAAGATTGAAGTGGGTCAATGAGTGAAAGGAGGTAAGGAAGTATATAGATGGTGTGTATAAACTAATCTTTTAAAAACTTTAAGTTGTACAATGAACCCAATTAAAAAATAGGCAAAATATCTGAGTAGATATTTCTCCAAAGGATCTACAAATGGCCGTGAAAAAATGCTCAACATCATTAACCATCACGGAAATGCAAATCAAAACCACAGTGATATACCACTTCACACCCACTAGGATGGCTATAATCAAAAAGACAGATAATAAGGTGGAGTAATTTAGAACCTTCACACACTGCTGGTGGGAATGTAAAATGATACAGCTACATTGGCACAGTTTGGCAGTTCCTCAAAAAGTTAAACACAGGGCCGGCCCGGTGGCGCACTGCTACAGTGCGCCTCTTGGGAGCGCGGCGGCAGCGCTCCCGCCGAGGGTTCGGATCCCACATACAGACCGGTTCCCGCCCACCGGCTGAGCGTGGTGGGGGCGCCACACCGAGGGTTGCGCTGCCGATGC
>NW_007727310.1:63311-109415 GCF_000696425.1 Galeopterus variegatus
GGTCCCGGTCCGGTATGGGCGCGACACTGAGGGTTGCGATCCGTTGCCGGACACGAAAAAAGACAAAAAAATAAAAAAATAAAAAATAAATAAAAAATAAAAAGTTAAACACAGACCCGGGCATTCCACTCCTAGATATATACCCAAGAAAAGTGAAAACATATATCCACATAAAAACCTGTACACAAATGTTTACAGAAGCATTATTCATAATAGCCCCAAAGTGGAAACAATCCAAATGTCTTTCACCTGATGAATGAATAAATAAAATATAGTGTGTACCGATACAGTAGAATATTATTCAGCAGTAAAAAGGAGTGGAATATTGATACATGCTACAAAATGGATGAACCTTATAAAACATTATGCTAGTGAAAGAAGCCAGTCATAAAACATCACATACTGTATGATTCCATTTATATGAAATGTCCACAATAGGGAAACCCATAGAGACAGAAAGTAAATTAATGTTGCCTAGGGCTGAGGGGTGGGGGAGAAGGTAATTGATATTGGGTTTCTTTGGGGGTAATGAAAATGTTATAGAATTGATGTGGTTATGGTTGCACAACTCTGTGATCTAAATACCATTGAATTCATTTATTTATTTATGCATGTGACTGGCCAGTATAGGAATCCGAACCCTTGACCTTGGTGTTACCAGCACTGGGCTTTCCCAAGTAAGCTAACTGGCCATCCTGAATTTATACTTTAAATGGGTAAATTGCATGGTATGTGAATTATATCTCAGTAAAGTTGTTATTAAAAAAAAAGATGGGGAGCAGAGAAATGAGATAAAAGCTGGAAGAGGGGGGTGGTATCAAGAGGGAATTTTCTTTTCTTTTCTTTTATTTTTGGCAGCTGGCCAGTAAGGGGATCAGAACCCCTGACCTTGTTGTTATCAGCAGTGTGTTCTAACCAACTGAGCTATCTGGCCAGATCCAAGAGGGCATTTTCTTAAAGGTGGGAGATATGGAAGCCAAATGTAAAGAGAATCATGACCAGTTACTTGATATTTATTCTAAAAATATATGTATATATTCATATTCCTCCAGTTCTCTTATCCTTTGCTGTGCTTTATGTATTCAACATCTTCTCCTTTTTGTTGTTTCTTGCTTCTGGAGTGGCCATTCTATTCATTTGTTCACACCACTAACATTCATTGAATAGCTCCAGCATGCTAGGCCCTGGGGCTAAGGCATGATTGTGGCTCTTCAAGAACTCCCTAAAACTGTCTTTCAAAACCCTACCCATCCCTTTAAGTTCAACTGAAATGTTATCTCACATAAAGCTGCTCCTAATCCCTCCGCTTCCCAGCCACAAAGGGAACTTTTTTCTGAAGCCCCATAAAGTTGTGTACGTCTTATATGGTGTTTATGTAATTTTGCGTTCTATTTAGGTAATTGTCTTATCTTTGTTGCTAGAGTGTAAGTTCTGTAAGGTAGAGAGAGTGTTACTCAGTTTATTATCCTCCAAAATACCTAATAAAGCATTTTAAGCCTGTCTAGTAGGTACTCAAAAAATATATCCTAATAAATGTGATTAAGCTAATGTTGGGCACTAAGTCAAGGCTAAGCAAAGGCAGCATTGCCTTCTATATAAACCCTGAAATAAGGAGTAAGATAGATCTGAATTTAAATGTGGCTTTTGTCACTTATTAGGTGTGTGACCTAGTGCCAAGTTTCTTAGGCTCTCTGACCTTGAGTTCTTTATCTTAAAGTATTGATGTACTTTATTAGATTATTTTGAGGATTAGTAATGTTTATAATCACATATCAGTATGTAAACTGTTACTTTTCATATAAAAACAAAAACTTTTTTCTTTATGCCACTTTATCCTCCAGCTGCTATCCCTTTTCTCTTCTCTTTATAGGAAAATATTTTGAAAGAGTTGTTTAGGTAAGAATTGTATATACTTGCTGCCTTCAATTTATTTTCTTCCATTCTTTTTTCTTTTATTATCTTTAATATATTATTTGATAATACAAAAGATTATGTGTAGTTACAAAGCATAGTAATAAAAGGAACATCTGTGAACTCACCTTCCAACTCAGGTACTAGAATCATTGCCTATAAATTACATATACCTTTGAGTTTCTTCCCATTCCATCCCTTGCATCCCCTCTAGAGGTAACCACTATCCTAAATTTATTTTTATCATTCTATTGCTTTTTGATAATAGTTTTTTTATTTTTTATTTTTTATTTATTTATTTATTTATTTTTGGTCAGCCAGCTTGGACAGGGATTCGAACCCTTGGCCTTTGAGCATGACTAAATGGCCCATGCTCTAGAGTGGCCATTTAGCTCAGTTAGTTGCAGTCAAGGGTTCGGATCCCAGTAGCAGCTGGCCGCCAAAATAAAATAAAATAAAATAAAAACACCGTGCTCTAATGGGCAGCCTGATAACCTAGTTTTAGAATCATGTTTAATTCACTTGTTTGCATTGTTCTAAGTGCTTTATAGTTATCCATAAAATATATAGTTATATAATTATATATTATTTCATTGAATCCCTGCAACAACTTCAATATTATTATCCTTATTTTACAAATGAGGAAGAATTATCTAAGTTTTGTTGTTGTTGTTTTTGATGGCTGGCCAGTAAGGGGATCTAGACCCTTGACTTTGCTCTTATAACACCATGCTCTAACCAACTGAGCTAAGCAGACAGCCCCCTGGTCACAGAGTGTTTAATAATTACACTGCTAATGAATGGGCCAGCTGGGATTTGAACCCATGTCTATACTCTCAACCACTGTCATATTGTCTTATTTCAGTCCATAGCTTTCTGTTTTTGTTTGTTGTTTCATTCAGTATTGTGTTTTCACAATCCATTCATGTTGCGTGTATGTAGTCTATTCATTTTTCAGTGCTATGTAATATTTCATTTTGTGACTATACAATAATCTATCCATTCTCCTGCCAAAGGGCTTTCGAGATGTTTCTAGGTTTTGTTTGTTTTTGCTATTCCTGACATTGCTGCTCTGAACATTCTCATATGTGTCGTATACTTGTGCAAGAGTTTCTCTTGGATTTATACCTAGGGGTTAGATTGCTGAGCCATTAGGTGTGTGAATATTCAGCTTTAAGAGCTAATGCTGGGCCGGCCCGGTGGCGCACTGGAGAGTGCGCTGCTTTGGAGCGCAGAGGCGCTCCCGCTGAGGGTTCGGATCCCATGTGGAGACCGGTTCCGCTCACTGGCTGAGCGTGGTGCGGGCACGACACCGAGGGTTGCAATCCTGTTACAGGTCAGTAAAAAAAAGACAAAAAGGAAAAAAAAAAAAAAAAGTGCTAATGCTAAGTTGCTTTCAAAGTATTGGTCCAAATTTGTTCCTATCAACAATATATAAAATATATTGTAGATTCACATCCTCTCTACTTTTTGATAATATCAGTCTTCTCTCATTCTTTCTTAAACCCAATCTAATTGGATTTTTTACTCTTACCACTCCACCAAACTACTCTTATGAAGGTCTGCAATGACTTTCATGTTATTAAGTAAATGCTTAGTTCTTAGCCTCATCTTACTTAACTCATCATCAACATTGGACACAGTTGATCACTCTCCTGGCTTTCCTTTCATATCTATGGTCTCTCCTCTTCAGCCTCTTTTGCTGGTTCCTCCTCATTTTCCTGACCTCAAAACCTTGGAATACTGCTGGACACCATCCTTGAGTTTATTTTCTGTCTACACTTCTCTTTTCATAATTTTATCCAGTCTGATAGCTTTGAATATCACCTATATGATGGCAACTCTCAAATGATATTTCTAGTTTGGACTGCCCTTCACATTTCAGATTCATATATTTAATATCACACTTGTCATCTCCATTTAGATGTTTATTAGACATTTCAAACTTAACATATTTAAAACTGAACTCCCGCCTGCTCTCTTCCTTCCTGCCCTGCCAAAACTGTTCTCCTCACTGTCTTCTCCATCTCAGTAAATGGCAACTTCGTTCTCCAGATGCTCAGGCCAAAAACCTTGATGTTTTCCTTGATTCTTCTTTTCTTCCCACAGCCCTATATCTAATGGCATGATACCGGTACCAATTTTGTTGGACTGCTAGTAATGAATGCCTAGCACATAATAAATGATCATTAAGGTTAACAATTATAACTAAAATTACCCATGGAAATATGATTCCATTCTCATTATTCTTGTTTGGACATAAAAAAGCTTACAGTTTGTCCCATCTTAAAACAAAACCCTGCTTTGATTCCATGTCTCCTGCCAGTTACTGTCCCATTTCTCTGATTACTTTCTTTGTTGTTGTTGTTGTTCTGTTTGTTTGTTTTGGTGGCTGGCTAAGAAGAATTGTTCTGTGCTATGATAAACTATTGCTCGGGGACTACTATATGTATTTTTTTTTAACAGGAGAAGCAGGAGCCTTTGTTAAAGTCCAGCAGATATGGAGGTGGGTGGAGGTGGGTGGAGGTGGAATGCCAGGACTGGGCCTAGGAAAAGGCAGAGGAGAGGCAAAGGGCTCCTGGGAGCAGTAACCCACTCCTCTCTGCACCCCTGCCCCATCCCTTTTTCACCTGCCCCCTGCCTGTGGGAACACAGAACACCAAGAACTGACAACTGGGGCCCTCCAGGGCCACAGCTTGGGGCACAGTACAGAGTCCAGGCTTCTGTCTTCCCACAGTGGGACATTTGGGGAGCTCAGTGATCCCCCTTTCCCTGCCCCTCACCAGCATAAAGTGGGGAAGCTCCTTTTCTGTCTCCCAGAACAGAACAAACTCTTGTTTTCTGTAGTTGGGGAAAGGGAGTGGAGCTTGGGCCTCTGAGCCGGACCTAGGAAGAGAGTTTTTGAGACTCCACCATTAGACTTGAAATGGATCTGTACTATGGTCCTTTTTCTTGGTGGTTGTTGTGTTTTAGGAATTGTCTATATATTCTGGATATTAACCCCTTTTCAGATATATAATTTGCAAATATTTTCTCCCGTTCAATAGGTTGTCTTTTCACTCTCTTGATTGTGTCTTTTGATGCACAGAAGTTTTTGGTTTGATATAGTTCAATTTGTCTACTTTTTACTTTTGTTGCCTGTGCTTTTGGTATCACATCCAAGAAATCTTTGCCAAATCCAACATCACGAAGGTTTTTCCTCTATGTTTTCTCCTAAGACTTCTTAAGTATATTTTTTGATGCTATTATAAATGGAATTATTTTCTTAATTTCCTTTCAAAGTGTTCATGGTTAATATATAGAAACACAGCTGATTTTGTGGATTGATTTTGTATCCTGAAACTTTGCTGAATTTGTTCATTACTTCTAACGGCTTTTTTTCCTAGAATCTTTAGGATTTTCTACATGTAATATCATGTTGTCTGTGAACACAGCTGTATTTCATTTTTTAAGTTAATTCTTATTTTTTCAAGTAAGACATATACCCAGTTTAAAAAGTCACATAGTTTAACAAGGCTTATTGCAAAGGGAACCCAATTATTCCATCCCTTTCTATTGCTTATTCCTATTGCCCAGAAGCAACCATTTTCAATTTTTTTTATTTTTTAAAGTGGTATTTACCTGCATATTGGTAACTAACATGGTTATACTGTTATTTCCTGGTTTTTCAATTTTAGATATATATTGCCTTTCTGCTATAGAGGATGAGAGTTTCTCTTATACCCTGTGTCTCTATGTCCCGACTTCCATTCTCTTCCCAATATCCATGCATAAGTAGTGTCACAATTCTTAGTTAAATCAGTATTCAGTGTTTATATTATTATGACTTTCTAAATATTATTCCTAGCTAAGCTGTATAATATGCTATGATAATAATTCTTTTTTTGTTCAATTTTTTGTTTGTTTTCCCTGATGTTAGTTATTACCTTGTTTTCTTAGCTTTGTTTTATTTAACAGCATTTTTACATGCCAGGTACTGCTCTAAGCCCTTTACAAAATTTAACTCATTTAAAATTCCTAAAACTCCTGTGTGGTAAGTGTGATTATTACCCCCATTTTACATATGGAGTTGTTGAGGCACAGACCAGTTAAGTGACTTGCTCAAGGTCACAAAGCTTGTAAGTACTGTAGCCAGTGTCTAAATGTAGACAGCCTAGCTCCAGAGTTTTGCTACTAATCTTTACACTACACTGCCTTTCTGTGTACTCTTCACTCTCCTTAAACTTTCTGACAAGTGTAAATCTCTCAGTGCATTTAAACTGATGAGGAAATCTGTCATTTTATTTTTTTATAAATTAGAGACCTCTATCCTGGAGCTCCTTAACCATCTGCTCTAATTTGGACTGATTGTTCTCTGCACAGCTATATCTCAGGATCTTCCTTCACTGTTGTCCTGGGAATTTTCTTTGCTTCTTTCCTGGGTAGGATCCTCTGTTTCTCAAGTCATTTCATTTGTTGCTTAACTCCCTTATTATGGTGGAGTGACACAGAATACAAAAGAAATTTTTTGATAACTGGCTAGTCTGAAAATGTTTAATCTATCCTAACACTTAATTGATAGTTGACAAAATATGTAACGATTGGTTGAAAATAATTTTTTTCCTCACAATTTTGAAGGCATTGCTCTGTTGTCCCATAATTTTCAGTATTGCCATTGAGCTGACTGGTGCCATTTTGATTCCTGATCGTTTATTAGAAACCTGCCTTTCCCTCCTCTCTTGTTAAGGGTTTTTTTTTTTTTTTTTTTTTTTTTTTTTAAAGATGACTGGTAAGGGGATCTTAACCCTTGGCTTGGTGTTGTCAGCACCACGCTCACCCAGTGAGCCAACCGGCCATCCCTATATGGGATCCGAACCCGTGGCCTTGGTGTTATCAGCACCGCACTCTCCCAAGTGAGCCACGGGCCGGCCCCCTTAGATACTCATTTTAACCTGAAAATCCATATCCTTTGGTTGTGGGGTTTTGTTTGTTGTAATTTACTCCCTTTATTTTCTGTATTTTCTTTCTGAAGTTCTATTTGTATATACGACTGCCTAGATCAATTCTTTTCTTTTCTTTCCTGTTTTCCATTTTTTTTATCTTTTCATTTTCTGGGAGATCTCCTTTACTTTATCTTCTGTTTATCTTCTAGCTCTTCTTTTTTTTTTTTGTCCTTTTTGAGACCGGCCGCAACACGCTCAGCCAGTGAACGCACCGGCCATCCCTATATAGGATCCGAACCCGCGGCGGGAGCACTGCTGCACTCCCAGAGCTGCACTCTCCCGAGTGCGCCACGGGCTCGGCCCCTAGCTCTTCTATTGGTATTTTTTTCTTAATTTTTTTTTTTTTGGCATTTTATCAACTTTAATCCAGCAGCCTAAAATTTCTTTCTTTCTTTTTTTTAAAAAAAATTTTTATTGAATCAAAATTGATTATACATATTTTGGGGTTTCAACATTGAGATGTGTTGATCAAATCAATATTACTAGTATATATATTGTTACAAATCATAATTATTCTTTATGCCCCTTGTCCAATCTCTCCCCATCCTCCATTCTGTCCCTCCTCCCCCCTCTAATTACCCTAGATTTCTTCTCTCTGGAAAGAATAATGGTTATTCTGTTGATACATTGCCTAGATGATCTGTCCAATGCTGAGAGGTGTGATCAGGTCCCCCAGTATTATCATAGAGCAGATGCTTCTTCTGTCACTCTGCAACGGGCTTTGTGGAGAGAGACATCCTCTTCTTTTCTTTATCTCTGCTGGTGACTCTCCTTGTGTCAATGCACTCCAGTGGCTTTTAGGACCATCTGCATGGTGGTTGTGGCATCTAGCTGCTTTCGCGGCAGACATGGTTATTGTGGTGGCTGTGGTGGGCCACCCACATGGAGGTGATATTTTTGGCATGCTCGTTGGTGCTGGTGGTGTGACTGGTTATGGGAAGTGTCTGGTCCCCAGCTCCATCCTCGGGTCCCTGGGCAGGCCCCTAGGTGCTGGCATGGTGTGCCTGGTTGTGGGAGGGGGGCCCAGTCCCTGGCTCCATACCTTGGGTCCCTGGGTGGGCCCTGAGGTGCTGGTGCAGTGTGCCTGGTTGTGGGTGGGGGTCCTGTCCCCAACTCCATGCCTCATGTCCCCTGGCGGGCCACAAGATGCTGGTGGTGTGCCTGGGCGGGAACTAATTTTATGTCCTTTGCTTACTTCTAACATGGGGAACTTTCTGTGGGAACTAGTACTTGAGCTATGCTGTTGAGCTAAATGCTGCTTTGCTGCTGTTTCCCTAGGGAAGGCTTTTTGTGCAGCTCAGGGTTTAATGGTTGACCTTATAGGTACCTCCGGCTCTCCAGAGACTCGGTGCACCTGGGTTGTGTAGAAACTCTGATCTGGGCCTGAGTTTCTTTTTTCATCAAACTACACCCCATGCAATTCTGCATTCCCGACCAGTCTCCTCTGAGTGGTCCTGTGCTGATTGGAGGGCAGATCGGCTGTCCTTGCTGTGTCTCAGTGTTCTCCCAGTGGACCCATCTTCCCCACTGCCCCTGCTCAAAACACTTCCTATGGGACAGGCCCTGTGTCCATCCCTTGCATTGACTCACCGGCCTCTGAATGGCTCCCCTTTTTCAGCTGTTCTGGCTCCTCGCTCCTGTGTAGGTCCACGGGAACCCTATTAGTGTACTGGGGGCCACCAAGGCCCTTTTCTCCCCTGCCGCCTCCAAATAACTCCATCTAAAGGGCACAGCTGTGGCTTCTGCTGGCTCCTGCTCCATGCGCTCAGCAGCTTCAGCATTAAAGCGGCAGCAGCCTGAAATGCTCCGAGCAGTTTTTTCTTTCTTTCATAATGGTTTCTCCCACCTCCATGAACTCTGTAGGTCTCTCTGCCTCTTCCCCTGAGCTCCAGCGGCCCCAACTTGGCTGATGTTACATTTTTATAGTTGTAAATTGGTTGATTTGTGGGAGAGAGTGATGCTGGAGATCGTCTATTCTGCCATCTTGACCGGTACTCTTTTTTCTTAATTTCTTTATTATCTTTTTTAATTCTATTGATATTTTTGATATCTGCTATCATATTTATATTTTCCAAAAGCTCTCTTTTTTTGTTTTAACACCAAGGTCAAGGGTTCAGATCCCCATACTGGCCAGTGGCCAAAACAAGAAGCAAACAAAAGTTCTCTTTTTTTGGTCTCTATACATTTCTTTTTGTTGAATTTTGGTTTTGCTTCATAGATGAATTTTTTTTTGTCTAAATCTTGAGACTATTTATTATTATTACTGTTATTAATATTATTATGTTTTCTTCTTCTGTGTTGTTTTTTTCTCTTGAGTTCTTTTTTTGGTTTTGTGTTTGTTTGTTTTGGTCTCTGACTTTGGAGGTTTTCTTCTAATGTCTCATGATTTTGGGCTGTTTAAGTGGAAGGCATTTAGAGACCAGATCGAAACCCTGTTGGCACAGGAAGACCTTACCAAGTAGTGAGCTTCACTGCAGGATGATCAAGCTGATGCAAAGGGAGAACCAGAAGTGTTATTTATAGGGCTTTTCTTTTTCTTTCTTTTTTTTTTTTTTATTTAAAAAGATGACCGGTAAGGGGATCTTAACCCTTGACTTGGTGTTATCAGCACCACACTCACCCAGTGAGCAAACCGGCCATCCCTATATGGGATCCGAACCCGTGGCCTTGGTGTTATCAGCACTGCACTCTACCGAGTGAGCCATGGGCTGGCCCCCTATAGGGCTTTTCTGTTGGATTGGTCAGTTTCCCCAGAGAGAAATCCAGTCTCCTAGGAGGGATGGGGCTGGAGAAATGACTAAGAATGTTACTTAATCCTCATATTTTCGGTTTAGTACTTATTCTCACCTAGCTGTGGTTGGTGACTGTGAATCCAGAGTCCCTCTGGTGCATCCTCCTCAAAGGATAAACTAGTTTTTTCTAGAGAGGAAGTGAGAAGTGAGATAGTGGTAGTCTGACTGTGTGGCTAATACCCCTGTCTTTTTAGGTACCTGGTGCCTCCAATTTCTGAGCTTTTCTGGAATTTTAGAGGAGACTCACCTTTCTCCTTGTTTTCTTCCTATTGGGTTTTAACTTTGTTTGCTCTTCTAAGTCATATATCATCTATCTATCTGATGTCCCCCTTCTAAAATGTTAGCATCTGTTATCTGTTCCCTTTGTCTTTGGAGGTTTATATCTTTTTAACAATAATTTTAGTGGGATCTGGGAGTCTTTAGAGAAAATTACATAAATTCATTTCAAAATCTCCTACTCACTATTCATCTCACTTCAGTCTGGATTTTGCTCCCACTGTCCCACTAAAACAGGTCATCATAGTCATCAAGTACTTCTAAGTTGCCAAATCCACCTGGCTTTTCTTAGTTTTCATCTTATGTAATTTCTTAGTGGAATTTGCTAGAGTTGACTGTACCCCATATTTTGGCTATTTTCTTGGCTGTGGTAACACTTCTGTCTTGGGTTTGCTCTTTTTTGCCCTTCTCTTTTGGTTTCCTTGTCAGTTACTCTACTTTAATCTCTGAGTGTTTAGAGTTCTTTATTTGGCCTTCTTGCCTTCTCTCTAAACATACTTTCTTCCTAGATTTCACTTATTACTATTTTAACAGATTTATACATTATAATTGCTAGACTGGACCTCTATGTGTCCAACTGACTACTTGATATTTTCTCCTGTAAATCTCACAGATTATTCAAATTTAAAATATCCAAAATGTAAAACTTGTTTTCTAAGCCTCAAACTGGCTTTTCCCCTATCTCTGTGACATCAGTGAATGATATCACCATCCATGAAATTACTCAAGCTAGACACCATCCTTTCCTACAACCAACCTATAGCAAGTACTGTTGATTCTACCTATAGATTAAATCTCAAATCTTTCCATGTCTTTCCATCTTTACTGCCATCTCTCTAATTTAAGCTATATTGTCTCTTGCTTGGACTATCATAGAGAACTTCTAATTCATGTTCCTGTTTTAACTACTGCCTCATTCTAATTCGTTCTTCTCATTGTAGCCAGAGTAATATTTTCAAAACACAGATCAGATCTTGTAACTTCTTTCATACTTAAAATTATTCACTGACTGTCCATTGTGTTTAGAATGAAAGCCAAGCACTTTACCACAGCCTAGAAAGTTCTCCCCCTCCATTCTTCATTACGCTCCAGCTTCACTGGCCTGCTATCTGTTCCAATTTCCGTTGAAAGTCCCACCTTATGTCTTTTAACCATGTTGTTCCCACTTTCTGGAATGATCTTTTCTTTCATTCTCTGAATGTCTAGTTTCTTCACATCCTTGAAGTCTTACTCAAATGTCAGTTGTCTGAGTAGCTTAGTGAAAGTAAGTCACAGCCTTCTGTTCTTTTTCTTTGTAGCCCATTTATCACAGTGGCTAATTATACAATTATTTTATAATTATTTGATTAATATCTCTCCCCCCACTAAACACTAAATTTCATTATGGCCAGAAGCACGTTTTCCTTGGTACTTAACATAGTGTCTGGTACTCTAAAGTGGGCATTCAGTATTTGTTGCATGAATGGCTGTGAGCTCCTTTTATATTTTAGTCACCATGATAAGAGTTTTACATGTATTTATTTAAATTCCCACAGCAATCCTATTATGTAGGTGCTATTACTGTCCGCATTTTATAGGTGAGGTTAAGCAACTTACCCAGAGTCACACAAGCTGGTACATGGTGATGCTAGAGTTGAACCTAAATCTCTGTGACTTTTAAGCATATGCTTTACCAGTTTCTGCTATTTTCAAAATATGCTTTTGACAAAAAATCAGTAAACATTGATTCATTGCCTGCTCAATTGCTAAAATGAATAGTGGATAATTGAGTAAAAAGTGAATCCAGTTTATCCTCATTTGTAAAATAAAGGTCTTACATTAGGATTGAAAATGATTTACTTTAACTCAAATCAAATTACTATTAAATCATTATTTTACAAATAGTAGGATTTGCAAACTGGTAGAGCTGTATTCCAACATTTACCCCTTCCTTTCAACTACTGAAGATAATATTTGCCTAGCCCCTAAAGATTTTGGGGTTTGAGGGTTCCAGTTTGAAACACTCCTATTCCTTCACTCCAGTTGAGAAATAAGAAAAAAGTTTAATAGATGAAAATAAAAGTAACACCTTTATTACTAATAAAACTAATAGTCAAGAAGATAGCTTATGTCTATGAGTCAGTGGACATTCTGATACTGAACCCAGAATTAGAAAGATTTATTCAGTTAATGAAAATAGAATTAATTATGAAAACAAAACTAAACAAGAACCTTCCCCATGTGGGGGCTTACCCCTATAAAACTTAACCAGTTCAGAGTAGCAAAGGTGAATGTGTACTTCCTGCAGGCATCTGGGTCTCAAATTGGGAAAGGAGCAATGCCGTTTCTTCTAAAGTCAGTGAAAAGTGGGTTGAGGTGGGGTGGGTGGTATGCTTATATCTGGGCCACTACGTTGAAAGAAACATCTGGAGTAGGGAGTAAGTGTTTTCCCCTACAAAGATAACAAGATTCTTTTGATTTGGTTCTATTTTCACATATCAGACCAGTGCTTAAATCTACTAGATTTTTTGATGATTGACGTAAAATGATAAGCTAAAACTCCAGCTGAGCTAACCAGCCAGCCCTATAAGCTAAAAGTCTTTATCTGTTTTTTGGTGTCATTTTAGACTGTTGACTTGAACATATTTTAGAAGTGAATTTAAAAAAAAAATAATTGGTTGGTGTAAGCCTTTGGCTGTTCCTGTGTTTAGAGAAACAGCAATGGACTTGAGATCCAGATGATCCTGAGTCAAAATAAGACCCTGCTACTTATTAATTATGTAATTTTGGAAAATCAACTTACTCCTCTAGAAACTCAATTTTCTCATCTATAAAAACTAAAATGGAAATGAAACCTATCTCATTATCTTCTCATGAGGATTATATTAGATATCAAAATCTTACAATAATCCTACAAAATCCTACCAGGGCCTACAATATGGCAGATACTCAGCAAATGTTAATTTCCCTTTCCCTGAGAAAAAGATAATAAAATAATAGTTCAATTGCCACTTTCCTGTATTGACTTTTCCAGTTTTGTTTTCTTGATATTAACATCAGTATTCACTTTTGAGAGGCAAGGCTAGGGGACACTTTTACATTTTTACTGTGGGATTTTGTTTTGATTTTGGGGGGTATAGTTTTATGTCATCGTTCTGTTTTTGCATTATATTTTCTGCCTTTTGAAAGCCAACCTTTTCTCTTTTTTTGCATTTCTTCATAACATCTCCACATGCTGTACAGAAGGTACAACAGATAATTGTTTAGTTATAGATTCTTTTTTCTACTCTCTATATAGTAGGTGCTTAATAAATGGTTGTCGAATGGGTTAGTATTTATAATGCTACATGTCATCCGACCCAATTTCTTCAACAGATGAATTGCGCAAAGAAAGAAAGTGGATAGGAAACCTTTCCACTGATTAAAACAGATATCAGATGTAACAACTGATCACAATATGTGGACCTTATTTGAATCTTGTTTCAAACAAATAAACTTTTAGATGAAACGTAACAAGAATTCTGGCATTTATGGGACAATTAGAAATTTTTAACTGCAAACATTTTATGAAATTAAGGAATTACTAATTTTTTAGGTGATATAGTGGTATTATGGCTTATGTTTTTTTAAGAGTTCTTTTCTCTCAGAATAACATGCTGAAATATTTGGGGGTAAAATGATGTATCTGGGATTTGCTTTGAAATAATATGGGAGGTAGGGAAATAGGTGGAGATACAGATGAAAACAAGTTTGAAAATAATGTTTTCCCCATTCTCTGAATCAGCACTGGCTTTTTTTCTTTTTTGGTGGCTAGCCAGTATGAAGATCTGAACCCTTGACTTTGGTGTTATCAACACTGTGCTCTACCAACTGAGCTAATAGGTCAGACCTTGGCTTTAAAAAAAAAAAAGGATATGAGCAACTTTAATATCACACCACACTAGTTATTACCTAAGGGCATCACTGAATGCAGCTGTCAGGAATAAGCCTTAGAAAAGATAGACAAGTGAAAAAACGAAGGAAGAAAGGAAAGGAGTAAGAGAAGAGGGAGACAGAGAAAAGAAAAGAAATGAGGGATAATACAGGGTTGCTGCTAAGCCATGAATTTCTTACTCCCAGTCTAAATTTCCTTTGAATTTCACCTCCAGAGGATACCTTTATAACATAAGTAGGAACCTGAGATTCTGCTCTCTAGGTCTTGTCAAAGTTATTTTTAATAAGGAAGAAGAAAAACAGCTATTTTGTCTTAATATATTGGCCTAAGAGAATAAGAATTTCCCCCTTTTCTATATTTTTTATAGTTCTAGTATATTGTAGCTGTTATAAAAATAGTATATTTTTATGTGACTGTGAACACTGTAACCCTGTGGAAATTTTTATATAATCTCCCATATCACTCTTCAAGAACTAGATAGAACTTTCTCCTCCTTTTTTGGAGACCTTATCCTTTTGTTTATATAATTGGCCTTTGGTATTCAGTTCTCACTTTGGCACCCAGTCCTCACCTCCACCCACTCCTTACCTCCAACTTGTGCCCCATTTCCAAATTTAGTTTAAGATAAGGAGTTTGATAACCTAGGTTCATTCTCCCAAGGACTAGTTCTGTTCAGGTTATTGTCTTTTTGAGATTCAAGGAATGTTAGGAATTAGAAGAGCATAGGAGTTAGTTAGGCTGTGTAGACTCAAGTGTTTTAATATTCTATCCTAGTTTCTGGGTTGGCCGGTTAGCTCAGTTGGTTAGAGCATGATGCTGATAATACCAAGGTTCAGGATTCAATCTCTATACCAGCCAGCTGCCAAAAAAAAAAAAAAAAAAAAATCTGTTCTAGTTTTTAAAAAATGGTATATCAGACTTTTAAACAATTATTATTTGTTTTTAAATAGATAATAGATATGTGGACTTGGGACAACTTTTAAAAGGTTCAAACAGGTATAAGTGAAACAAAGAAAAAGTCTTTCTTTTTACCCATTTTGCCCTCCATTTACCTAGTTCCCCTGCCTCATGGCCATCACTGTTAACTGTTTCTTGTGTGTCTTTCTAGAGATATTTCTATGTATATTATATCAGGCCTTTAAAAATTATATATCCAGAGTTTTCTGTGACTTGTAAAAAGTAGGCTAGAACAAGGATTAAACTTTATATACCTAATGTGTTGCTAGGTGGTTTCCGGTATACATTTTATTTTGATCTGGAAGTAGACTGAGCACACATACCTTTTATATCCTTGGTTAGACCACTTCCTTCAGATGTGTAGCATTGCCAGTGTTTATTGTTTGGCGTATCAAAAATATTTCTGTAGGGGCCGGCCAGGTGGCGCACTGCTATAGTGCGCCGCTTGGGAAGCGTGGCGGCGCTCCCGCCGAGGGTTCGGATCCCACATACAGACAGGTTCCTGCTCACTGGCTGAGCGAGGCGCGGGAGCAACACCGAGGGCTGCGATCCCTGTTGCCGGTCCCGGTCCGGTACGGGGGCGACACTGAGGGTTGCGATCCGTTGCCGGACACGGAAAAAGACAAAAAATATATATATATATTTCTGTAATGACCAAAGGAGCACAGTCATTTCATGACTTTGAAACTTTGGGCCTTTATAAGATCAGATCCCTAACTTGCCAGTGTTAGTATTCTTTGACTGGGTAATGTGAAGGTGAGGAAGAGGGTTGCTGTTGTTTCCTGACTTCCTGTGGGTATGTGATCTCTATATTTCTTTCTTTTTTTTTTTTTTTAAAAAAGATGACCGGTAAGGGGATCTCAACCCTTGACTTGGTGTTGTCAGCACCATGCTCAGCCAGTGAGCGAACCGGCCATCCCTATATGGGATCCGAACCCGGGGCCTTGGTGTTATCAGCACCACACTCTCCCGAGTGAGCCACGGGCCGGCCCTATGTATTTCTGACCAAAATGAAATAGTATCAAATGATAAAAATACAGTAAATGACAAGGTAGAGTAAAATAAACTGGAGGCAGGCATTGTCTTTTCCTCTTTCTTCTCTCTATATGAAGCAACTGTATTATGGAAAAGAGGCAAATATACTTTACCTAGTTAGTGCCTCTGTAAGCCATGAAGCTCTAATGATGCTGCTATTCTGTTTCACTTTGCATCTCCTTCCCAAACCATCTGTCCTCCTGAATGCATCATCCACTAGCCAGGCCAAATAGTGGAGGGTTTGCTAATGCACAGTAACACTCAATGGGGGCTCAGTTGTACCCCACCTGTGTTCTCCCCAAGCAACTGGCTGTTATGGTCAAACTTCAACTGCTTAACTTCCAAAGATCAAAGATTCTTTTTCTGTGCTAATAAGTTATTAAACTTTTTGGTGAATGTATATGTTTCATTGACTTATGAGATATTGCCACACTGACATGTACCCACAAACTGGTGGTGCAGTCGGCTATTCCGTGGGCTTGGTTGCAGGCATGTGCTTGTGCTGCCTAAAAATACTGTGCCTAGGGCCGGCCCAGTGGCGCACTGGATAAGTGCGCCGCTTGAGAAGCGCGGCGGCGCTCCCGCCCGAGGGTTCGGATCCCACATGCAGACCGGTTCCCGCTCACTGGCTGAGCGAGGTGCGGGAGCAACACCGAGGGCTGCGATCCCATTGCCAGTCCCGGTCCGGTACGGGGGCAACACTGAGGGATGCGAGCCTTTGCCGGACACGGAAAAAAAAAAAAAAAAAAAAAAAAAAAAATACTGTGCCTAAAAGGGCTAGCCCACCTTACTGTTGCCTGTATACTTCAGTTGAAGGTTCTTGCTTTAGTTAGTCTAGTTAAGCATCAGTTTTATGTAAGAGATTTTCCTCTAACTTCTCATTTGATTCATGGTTCAGATGCCTTTGTTGTAAATGTTCTACCCTGAATAGACATTACCTATTTCCAGGGAACTTTGAACTGTTCTTTTTTCTAGAAGGGAGAGAAAAAAAAGATGTAGGGTTGTATAAAAGGCTGTCTTATATGTTCACTTCACTATGTGCCCTGGTTTGGGTACTGCCAGTATTTAGGATTTCTGTTACTTACTTTTACTTAAAAAGTAGAGTGATATAACAAAGTGTTGAAATAAGTCTGAGTCTTAGTTTCCAAGTTTTAAAAGGAGAATGACACATCTTCTACTCCACTTTACAGAGTTGTTTGGAAGACCAAATGAATCATATATGTGACAGGACTTAAGATACTATTAAAGTGTTAGAGAAATAGATATAGAACAGAGTTCTGCATTAAGCTGTGCCTTGAGGATTTTTTCAGTGAGGAGGTTCTTTATCCAATCTTGAAGAAAGCAAGAGTTTTATCAAGAGTTTCAGGCACAAATCTTCTTTCACCTGAGCCTGTAGTGTAAAATAGGTTCATCAATCAGGGTCCCAAAAGGAAACAGCATACCGAAACCTGAGAAGGGTTTAATAAAGGACTATTTACAAAGGGATTTAGGGAAACCAGTGAGAAAGGAGACGAGTACCCTAAGGTCAGTAACTATAGAGCTTACATTACCTCTGCATCTAAAGGGTCAAGAGATTGAGAGATGTTATCAGAATCTGAGAATAGCTGTATGGAGAGAGTTGTGGGCTTCAGTAGAGGTATGCAGCCAAATCATGGTGTTCCAGTAGAGGAAGTAGCTGGGGATACAAGTACTCGGATCTCATTTCCCTCCTGCCCTTTAATCTCTTACCTTTATACATCTGGTTGGCCAAACCAAACTGGAAGCCAGAGGGAAGGGTCAGCTGCCAGGGGCATAAAGGAAGGTGAACAAGGCGGGCAAGTAGATCTGGAAGGGCAAATAGATTCCTTGGCAACACGCTTAACTGAGAAGTCTACAGTTACGGCCGGCCCGGTGGCGCACTGCTACAGTGCGCCGCTTGGGAGCGTGGAGGGTTCGGATCCCACATACAGACTGGTTCCCGCTCACTGGCTGAGCGAGGTGCGGGTGCGACGCCGAGGGTCGCAATCCATTGCTGGACACGAAAAAAGACAAAAAAAAAAAAAAAAAAAGAAGTCTACAGTTATTTTGGCTCGGGACTTTAAAATGTCAGTTTTGTACTTGAGCCCCAGTTTGAGTACCACCTAGTATAAATGTAACTCCCTGGAGGCCACGTGCACCTTACTGTTACCACCTTGGTATTCAAGGGATGAGGGAAATAGATTGCTATTATAGTGGGTAAGAGCCAAGAAAGAGAAGGGAGGAAGGGATAAGGAGCTGGAGATGGTGTTAGGTTTACTCGATCTAAGAGGAAATAGTAGAAAGTACTGATGGTCAGCTTTTAAAACCAGCTAGGCTAGGCAGATATGTGGTATGTGTTCTCTGCCTCAGCTGTATGTGTTCCAGAGATGCCTTTCTTGTTTTGTGGTGGTGTTTTTCAGAAAAGGGGATTTCAGGAAATATCCCATTCTTTCTCTGCTGTGACTTGAGCTTCAATAAAATATATTTATCTTGTGACTTTTCTACCAGGAAATGAAGTAGTGGGATATCAAACTAGGCTGAATTCTGTGCTAGTTCGTGGTAACCAGTGATAGCCTAATATCAGCTTAGCAGTTAGCAAATCCCATAAATTTATTTCACTCGTTTTAATAAATGCTGACCATGTGCCAGGAACTTAGCTAGGCAGCAGATGTGGGATGGGGTTTTCTCCTGCTCTGGTGGTGAATAATAAAGTTAAGCATTTGGTGTGGGGATGATTTTGATAGCAAATGAATGGATACAGGATCTGTGAGTTTTATTAAACTGGGCACAATGAACAGAGAACCTAATTTTCAAAAATACAGCTTCCAGGGCCGGCCCGGTGGCACACTGCTACAGTGCGCCACTTGGGAAGCGCGGCGGCGCTCCCGCCGAGGGTTCGGATCCCACATACAGACCAGCCGCTCACTGGCTGAGTGAGGAGCAGGGGCAACACCGAGGGTTGCGATCCCATTGCCGGTCCCGGTCCGGTACGGGCGCGACACTGAGGGTTGCGATCCGTTGCCGGTCACGAAAAAAGACAAAAAAAAAAATACAGCTTCCAGGGCCGGCCCATGGCTCACTCGGGAGAGTGTGGTGCTGATAACACCAAGGCCACGGGTTCGGATCCTACATAGGGATGGCCGGTTAGCTCACTGGCTGAGCGTGGTGCTGACAACACCAAGTCAAGGGTTAAGATCCCCTTACTGGTCATCTTTAAAAAAAAAAAAATACAGCTTCCTTATAGACAGTGTTTTACTTACACTAGATTCTAATGAACAGGAAGCTCATCTGACTGGATCAGTCTCTTAAAGATCTGATGAAAACCTGATGATTGGGAAGTAGGCATTGTACCATCCCTACCATTATGATCTCTTGAAAGAGAGCAAAGGGAAGGACATTCTTTTGTCTCCTAGTTTCCTGTAACTCAGCAAGACAGGAAACATGAAGTTCCTACTATAGGAACAGGGGAGTTTGATTTTTCTTTTCTGGGTAAAAGGTGAAGAAGGTATATATTCTATATCCCTATCCTACCAGCTCCTTCCACAAATTAATTAATATTCTGGGGGAAGGAAGGATAGGACTATATTGTCTCTCTTTGTTTCTCCTCATCTGAAATGGTTCTCTGGGGCCAGCAGTCCTATGTCAGGGCCTAAGCTAGAAAATGAAGAGCAAAATGTTTCCCTTAATCCTGCTGTACTATGGTAGATTTCATAAACTGCTAAAATATAGAACTAAGGAGTAAACTGTGTATGTGCAAGTGGGTGTACATTTGTGATTGTGTATAGTGATGAAGATAGAGAACCATCTGCTTCTACATATTTCGGCCTGAGCAAAGACTTTTATTTTGCCAGCCGCCACCAAAAAAAAAAAAAAAAAAAATTATTTTGAAGTTTGCCATAGGTCAGAGGTATGAAATACTCATACAAGAGGCACATTTCACATTAATTAATATTCTTTTGGGGGAAGATTTCCCCTCTTTGATAATCATGTTTCTCTTTTTCTTTTTCTTGTTACTACCCCAGTCCCTCACCACCACCACCAAAAAGAGAGAGGGGGGAAAAATCTGGAAATGAAATTAACATTTTAGAGGGACGTAATACCAAATAGGGTTATACTATAAAGTGCTCTATGCCAAGGGAGAATTGAAATATGAGTGTGATATAGTGAATTGCACTATATTATGGGTAATTATGCAAATTTAGATGAATTTTTCTAGTGACATAAACACTAGAAATGTGATTAGAGCATAAGGATGTAAAATATGCCATGAAAGAATAGATCCATGTTTCCACCAGTCTGATATTTTGTCTCTAACAGAAGTACATAGAAAACATATCAGGGCCATACTGGCCAGCCACCAGAAAAAAAAAGAAAAGAAAAGAAAATGTAGCAGGATCTGGTTGTCTGTCCTATCATCACCTGAGAAAGATTAGAGATGTTTTGTCCCAAATCCTATATTTTCTTGACCATAGTGTATCTAGTATTCATTCATTTAAACTTTTAAAAACTTAATAAATAACTTATCACTAAATTCCTGTTGGTATGGTAACTAATTTTATTTTTACTACCTGACATAATAATTAATATTTCCTTTTATTGTTCAAGTTTACAATAATTTTCAAGCTCCTGGAGATATTTTGCAGTTCTCATATACTAAAATTTTGTGAATAATCTGTATTCAACTTATTTATAACTATCATGATTTGATACATTTTTATCTCTTTTTTTTTGCTGGCTGATACAGGGATCAAACCCTGAACCTTGATGTTATCAGCACCACACTCTAGCCAACTGAGCTAACCAGACAGCTTGATTTGATAAGTTTTTATTATTTCCTCTTTATCAATTTTGAATGGAACCTAGATTTTTTTAGTCTTATTGCACTACACAGTTTATCTAAGAGGCAGACATTAATCATGTTCTGTTACATCTGTACGATAAAAAAACATTCCACTACAATGTAAAGTACCTTTTTCAAAACATTTTTTTGGGGTGGCAGGATGATATGGGAATCTGAACCCATGACCTTGGTGTTGTAAGAAACCTTTAATAGGCTTATTTTGACCTCTCATTATTCCTGAAAGATAGGTAGGATAGTTATATATTTTCTTATTCTATGACAGAAGAATTCCTTTTACTTATTTATTTATTTACTTTTTAAATTCTCCTGTTGAGTTCATTGCTGTTAACGTTTGAAATCATTTTTTATGTGCTCACTCATAAATGGGAGCTAAAATAATAAACATGTAAATGAAAGAAAGAAAGATACAACAGGGGACCAGGATCTTCCTCACTCTTCTCCATCTAAATGTACAATCCTCCTGACTGTTATGTTCATCATGTCTCCCTGCAGCCATATGTGTCATTGGCTCAGCAGATGGCACCACCTAGTCCAAGCAGCAGTACCCCTAACAGCAGTAGTGGGAGCAATGGAAATGACCAGCTGAGCAAAACCAACCTGTACATCCGAGGATTGCAACCAGGCACTACTGACCAGGACCTTGTCAAACTGTGTCAGCCGTAAGTTGGGGTACATGGAGGCAGGCCTCTACAGATTTGAGTAGAAGCAGCCTGAGGCCTGTACCAGATGCAGTTGTCCCAGAATTGTGAGCCAAATAAACCTCTTTTCTAAAATTACCCAGTTTCAGGTATTCTGTTATAAGCAACAGAAATGGACTAATACATACCTTCTAGTCCCTCACCTTTTATTTCCAGCCCATCATCAAAGATCTCCCCAGCTGTCCCCATTGCCACCACTTCCAACCTTGTGCATGCCAGCACTGTTTCCTCCCTGGACTACTGTAATGGCCTCCTATCATAATCAGCTATTGCAACGATAATACTGTATAGCAAACCACCCCCAAATTCAGAGGCAAATAGCAGCAAGCCTTTATTCTCACACTCTCAGGTTTGTAGGTCGACAGCCACCAGAAATTCTTATCCTGAAATGCAATAGTATTTTGCTTCTACCCCATAGTCATAAGGTTTCTCACAGCCCCTATTTAAAAAATTCTGCCTACTACTGATACATAAAACCTTTATGTGTTTCTCTGAGGGAAGCCAGAATGGGGCTGGCCTCTGAAGCCTCGTATCCAACTCTGTTTCCAGCATCTCCCCTGAACTGATGGTCTTACTGGAAAGATTGCTATCCTTACACCTTGAATAGAAATGCTCAGTATCTCTATAGATATTGATTAGAAGGCAGTGAGAACTGACAGTGGGTACAGAAGAAAGTGAGACTAGCCAATTGAATTATATACTTTGGAGAATTTCTGCTGCTAGAGGTATTCCTAGTGAATCAGAGGAACCCTCAAATTAGTGAATAAAGAGGAAGATGGAGAAAGAGGCTGTCACTTCGCATATCCCATTAAGACCCTTTGGAGTTCTTCATAGTATATTTGAGTCATGAGGTGAAGATAACTACCGTGGAATTAGCCCAGTTAGGAATGCTGGAAAAATTGCAAGAGTGCTGAGATGCCTAACTCAATTTCATTTGGCAGAAAAGCATGTGTTTCAAGTAATATGTTTGGGGGAAAGATTAGAGGAAGAAGTCTGGAAGGGGTATGGACAGAGGGAAAGAATTGAGTTTGGGTAAATGAATGGTGGAAAGAGGAAGAAATAGGAACTGTGTACATTTACCATCTTTTTAGACTTTTTTTGTGTGTGTGGCTGGCCAATACAGGGTTCAGCCCCTGGACCTTGGTGTTATCAGCACCATGTTCTAACCAACTGAGCTAACTAGCCAGTTTGGTTGGCTTCTAAATAATAGATTGGTGTGGCCTGTTTGAACTTTATATAAATATAATCATAAAATACATACCCTTTTATGTCCGGCTTCTTTTGCTAAATGTTGTTTATGAGATTTATCCATGTTGTTACATATAGCAAAACTTTGTTTATCCTTATTGCTTTACAGATTTCCATCAGAAGAATATATCATAGTTACCCATTCTACTGTTGTTGGACATTTGGGTCGTTTTCAGTTTGTGGCTATTCTGAATATAAATAATGCTGTTGTAAACTTACATGTGCTGTTCGTGCATGCGTATACACATTCATGTTGGGTATACTTATATCCTAGGAATAAAATTGCTGGGTCATAAAATATACATCTGTTCAGCTTTTGTAGATGCTCCTAAATAATTTTCTGAAGTGGTTAAACTAATTCAGTCTCCCATGATAGTACATATAAATTCCAGCCTCTCTAAATCCTAAAGAGGCAGAACATTTGCCCCCCAAAATGTAGTTGTATGGGGCATCAGGGGTACTCTATAAATCCCTTACTCTTCTGAGGTAGTGATTTGGTGCATGCAAATCATATGGGTTTTTGCTAGCGCCAGGCCATACAAACTCAATCTCTAAAGGTAAGGTATATGTATAAAACTGATTTGTCCTTTATCTCAGCTTACCTTGCTAAAAAGGTACTTAAGTGGAACTTAGGAGACTTAGTCTAGGACTAGTCATTTTGGGAGAAGGTGGGAATTGGCAGAAATGTTGGTTTGTGACAGAAGATTATCATATCAATCTAGGCCCTTGATTTCTGCACTCTGTGTTTCTTGTACTAAATATAATGTGCTACAAAAATCCTCTCACATCACAAGACAGATAAGAAACTCAGTTCAACTTCAGTATACTTTTAGACTTTCATTTTGCCCTTCCTAACAGTTGCCTTACCTTTTGCTGTGTCTGAAGGGAAGAGAATGGTCAGAGCCAGTGCGTAGGATGGAAGTAAGGAGCCAAAAAGACTGTGGAGAAGAGGGAGGAGGCAAGGAAGAAATAGGTGCTAGAGCAGTTATGATGGAGGGAGGCTGGGAAGAGCAGCTGGGTGGAGCCCTTGTGGAGGCTGTGCGCAGAGTTAACCCTTTCTAGGAAGGGTGTTTCTCATGCTTAGAGGGGTTTCCTGCCTTTGTCCCAATTGTCTTTCCCTAGGTTGTAGGGGAAGTAAATGTTGCTGGATCCTAAACCCTGGTGGGTGGAAAGGAGAGGCACAAAGTCTGGGACTGGAACTCTCGGTTCTCTTGGAGAAGCTCCTTCTTCCAAGGAGGAAGCAGCAGTGACCCAGCTGTTGCCAGCTGCAGTGGAAATTCTGAGCTCAAAGTCTCAGGCTGCTAGACCACAGCAAGCTCCACCCTGGGGCCTTGATAGGGATAGCAGCATGTGTGTCCTTTGGCCTACAGTCAGACTTCTCATGAGTCCCTCTCCTTGCCTAAATTTGGGAAATAATCCAAATATGTATCCCTGAAGGGCTAGGATCACTACATCCACCCCCATCCCCCTTTTAATGTGTTCTTTTTCCAGCCTCCAGGGCATTGCTTGGCTTATTCTGTCTAATCCTTTGGGTCACAGAAGTTTCACTAAAAAAATCAGTGAGGGGCCACCAAGGAGCAAAAACAAATCAATCAATCATCATATATTCTTTAGGGATGAGAGGAGAGATGGGAAAAAAATGCTTCTTTTGGGGTATTGGTTTCAAGTTCAGTCCCTGCCAGCTGTTTTTAGTTGCTCTCGTACTCCTGACTTTGTTAGTGATTTTTGTTCTGTCTCTTTAATACTTTCATCCTCCTAGAGTGGAATGTAGATGCTTTTTTTCTAATGGAACACCTCTAATGTAATCCCTGATCTGTGAGACTTCACGGCTAGTTTTGGGAACGCCACATGATTCTGCTGCCGAAGAATAATTTTCAAAAAGTTGGAAAACATGATTCTTGTACAGATATAGAATGAACATGTCAAAAAATTATTTAACTCATTAATGAGGGAACGAGCAGGATGGTGAAATGGGTTAAAAGAGCATTTGAGGAAATGAGTATTTATAGGCACTGAAGACAGAATGTTGGAATAAGATTGCTAGATTAGATACAAAACTGGTTCATGTCCTACAGGACAATAAAACCAGTAGCCTGTGGGATTATCATTTATACCAGACAGAAGTAATTTGTATTTCTACTGGACAAAAGTCTGCAGGTTAACTGCATCTTCACGGAGCCTGGGCCCTAATCATTAGTACTTCAAGCAAAGAAACATCCCTTAGATGATGAAATACTCCATGACTAGGCTTTTAGACTGTTCCAGAATGACATTGAAAGGCTGTTGGCGTCATCCTGGAACATCTCCTTTTGCTTTATCACCAAGTTTTAGATGATTTTTTTTCTTTTTCTTTCCTTCCTTCCTTCCTTCCATACATTTTTTTTTTGGCAGCTGGCTGGTGAGGGGATCCCAAGAACCCTTGACCTTGGTATGTTACTAGCACCATGTTCTAACCAAGTGAACTAACCAGCCAGCCATTAGATGATTTTTCTTAACACTGATGTTACATCGGTTCTTGTTCCTACTTTCCTCCCTAACACATTCAAATCTTGACAGTGAGAAGTAGAATTCTTTGTGGTGCTGATAAGACCAAAGTCCAGGGTTCAATCCCTGTACTGGGCAGCTGCCCCTCACCCCCCCAAAAAAAAGGAGAGAGAGAGAAATAGAATTATTAGAATGTGATAAAGCAGGAGAGAGAGCCATTTGCAGTAGATTAAAGTTGAGGTCCCTTGAATATAATAATAATAATAATAACAGTTAATATTTTCAAGTGCTTACCATGGGGTAGACATTATATGGGTATTAATTAACTCATTTCATATTTGCAGCAATTCTGTCTCCATTTTACAGGTGATGGTGAGGCTGAGACACAGAAAGTATTAAATGACTTGTTCAAGATCACACATAGCTAGAAAGTGGCAGAACCAGGATTTGAACCAAAGCAATTTGGCTCAGGTTAACCTTCAATTAGGGGGTCAGTAGAGGTGTGGGAATGGAGTGTGAGAGAAGAGAAATGTCTAGTTTTTTTCATAGGAGGAATGATATTTGTCCAAAAGAAGATAATAAGTATAGTAATATCAAAGATTATATTTAGTCCTGAAGCAAGTCTAGCCAGAGTTCTGCCCCTTACACATTCTGCTATGTGGACATTGTCAAGCTTCTTTCCCAAAAAGAAAGTCATCTCTTTCCAACTGGTGTCTGAGTCTTAGCTGGGGAAGAGGAGAGAAGTGTGTTGATATTATTAGGATTACAGTTACCTTATTTCTTGTAGGCACCTTTGGGGGATAGGTTTATAGTAAGGGTGGCATTTTTAATTCATTTATTTATTTTTTATTAAGATTTGAGTAGGAAAAGTTGTCCTAGTGGGAGCACAGGAAGGGCATGGATTTATTCACATGTCTCAATCTCTGTCCTATTCTTAGTCCCTGCCCCCAGATTATCACTTTGCATTTTCCTCTCCTTTAGATATGGCAAGATTGTTTCCACTAAGGCCATACTGGACAAGACCACAAACAAATGCAAAGGTGAGAGAACAGCTATCCTTGGTGATGGAAAGCAGCAGTGAATGAGGCCATCCCTTGCCTCTGCCCTTTACTGCTGAGAGTCCAAGTACTCAGTGCCAGGGAGGAATCTCTGAGGTTTCCAGGGTTAAAAGACTAGGAGATATTTAGATTCTTTGGTGACCAGATAGCTAGAGCTGAAAAGCTGTTTGGGGGACCCAAGTCCAGAAGACTGCACAGAGCACCTTCAAGTCCCTCGGGCTTGCTCTAGACCTTACGTTTCCCTGAATGGGGTGGTGGAGTATGTAGTGAGATTGTTTCTACCAAGAAAAGCAGTGTAAATGCTTTTTGAGGAGGGAGGGTGACTTGGTAGGTATTATTTCAGAAGATGAATAGTTTTATTGGGGTTTTGAGTGGTTCTTGGTGGAGCTGGAAGAGTGGAAGGAGGAGAAAGTGCTATAGGTTGTGTGGGGAGGGTCCTCTTCCAGTAGGTAGCTGGTTGTCTGTTCTGGAGAAGCTGCATTCCCTACATGCCTAGCATTTCTGGGGTGTGTCTAGAAAAGAAGGGGGGTTCCTTTAGAAGTATGGAGTGTGGGGCTGTGGATTATTAGAAGAGCCTCATTCCTGAAACCTCAGATTTCTTATGGGGGAGAGAGAAAGGCAGGGACACCACAAGGACCTCATTGCCCTTGGCAGTCTTAGACGTAAAGTAGACCAAATCTTGGGAGTTGAGGAGCACATGAATAACCACCTGAAACCTCTTAATTTCTGTTTCTCCCTACCATTTCTATTACATGGTTTATAACTCTTCCTTTGTCTCCTGAAAAGCTTGGTCCTCCTACCTCCCTTACACCTCTCACCTCCCAGTCATGCTGTTTCCCTGTTCCAGGCTATGGCTTTGTGGATTTTGACAGTCCTTCAGCAGCACAGAAAGCTGTAACAGCACTGAAAGCCAGTGGTATACAAGCACAGATGGCAAAGGTAAGGGTACTACCCCATGTCTGTCTTCGGAGGGGCTGTGGTTAGCACCAAAGTTCCAGTTTCAAGGCTTCCAAAGGGCTTAAGAACCACAAAATTGTTGGGCAATGGCTACCTGCAGTGCTTTCTGACTACATCTAGCCAAAGACAGTCTGGGCCAGGGTCCATTGAGGACCGCTGGCTGCTGGAAGAAGATTGTATTCAAAGTCTGCAGCAAGTAGCTCTGCCAACTCTGTTCATCTCATCAAGTTATTGTAAGCAGGCAAGAGAGTCAGGAGGCCTCTTCCAGTACTCCTGCTGCTTCCCTATCTCCACCCTGTCCTCACTTCCCTACCAGACAGATTGTGGTAGTTGCAACATTCTATGAAGAAGCCAGTTGTGCAACTCAGAAATTCAGAACAACGTTCTCCACCTCGCAATACTGTACCCTGTAGGGTTAGGGTGGCAGGTTGAGGAGGGGACAGGGAAGCCACAGCAAGGAAGGAAACTGTCCCTTCTCAGATCTCTCTGGAGCTGTTGTTTTCATGTAGATTACTAGAAAACCGGAAGCTTTTCTCTTAGATGGGACTGTCCCCTTGCCGTTCTGAAGCCGTTCTGAATACTATATGTAGAGCTGATGAGGCAGGCCTGCCAGCCACTTTTTCTATAATGGTTAAAGAAAAAGGAAGCCCCGAATGAAAGGCAGAAGAAGGATTAAGCTTGCTGGTGACCCACCGTCTAGGGCAGAACAATTGCTTAAATTCTTAAAAATATAACTCTTGGAAGATATTGCCATTTTGCACATTCTGTCATCTGGAAAGGCTCTCTGGAGTAAAGCCCTCTGACAAAAGCTCAAAGGTTTAGGAGCCTTCACGGTTCCTGGGAGACTATAGCTTTCAGGGCTCCTGGTGACTCAGTGAGCTACACATCTGGCTCTTTCTGTTCCCTTCTCTTCTCTTCCTGCTTTCCTTCCATAAGGAGTGAATAGTCATTCCTACTTAAAGGATTCTGCTGTGGCCGGAAAGGGGGGGGGGGATTACTCACAACAATCTAGCCAAGGAGCAAGGCAGTCCAAGAGAATCCAGCCTCTGGGACAGGCTGTTGGGGAAGAGGGAATAGTGCTGCTCTGCCTAGTTCTTAAAAAGACAGCCTAGCACCATTGATAACTTGTATTATGGGCTTGTATAGTACTGGAAATATTAAATCTGCTTTTTTCCCCCACTGGAGTCAATATGTAACCCCTGGTGGTGGGACCATATGTTACAAATAGTTAAGATTCTCTTTGTTTATGTGGGACCCTTCCTACTATCTCTTTTCTGAATTGTCACTTTGTGGTCGAGGGCTGAGGGTGGAAGAGGGATGAGAGATGTGAGCTTCATTTTCTCACTTTTATATCCATAGCAACAGGAGCAGGACCCCACAAATTTATACATCTCAAACCTCCCATTGTCAATGGATGAACAAGAACTGGAGGGGATGCTGAAGCCCTTTGGCCAGGTTATCTCTACCCGAATCCTTCGAGACACCAGTGGGACCAGCAGAGGGGTTGGCTTTGCAAGGTGAGGGCTGGCAAGAGTGGGGAGCAATGAGGTCAATAAAGAATGTCACTTAGAAGGTCACCAAAAATCTGTGCTCCTTTCCCCTGCAAGGGACCAAACTATTGGTCAAAAATACTTAACAGTAAATGAATCAAAAGTTAATTTTGTTATAAGGCACAACACTCAAAAAGCCATTAGCCCCCAAATCTTTATCCTTTCTCTGTTACTTCCTGCTACGTTAGCCTTTGTTCCTTTGATCCAGACCCAACCAGAATAAACTAATTCTGTACATTTTTATAGCTTACTGAGTAGTTTCTCAACCTATTATCTCATTTAATCTTTATAACAATCCTATGGGATAAATATTCTCTATTTTACAGATGAAGAAAGTAAGGGCTGGCCGGTTAGCTTTATTGGTGAGAGCATGGTCTTATAACACCAGCGTCACAGGTTTGGATCCCTGTACAGGCCAACTGCCAAAAAATAAATAAAAATATAGGTGAAGAAAGTGAATTCCTCAGGGGCTGGCCAGTTGATCAGAGCACAGCCTTATAACACTGAGGTCATGGTTCAGATCCTAACCAGCTGCCAAAAAAAAAAAGTGAATTCCTCAATGTGAAGTGATTTGCCCAAGGTCTCATAGGAGTGGGTGGTATAGCAGAGCCCTAATCCTTCTGGCTTTAAGATCAGTAGGAAGAGATGGAGGGTTTGGTCCACTATTTCAGATCTTTTGGGAGACCTACATTCTAGAACCAACTCTGCCACTAACTGCCCCTGTGATATCAAATCTTTGTGAACCTTGGTTTACTCTATGGAGTGGAGATTGATTTAGATGAGTGATTTTCTTAGGATTTTCCCTAGAGCTGCAGAGTTTTCCAGGGTGCCCTCTTCTGGGCTCAGGTGTCATTATTGTAGGGCTTTGGCCTCCCCTAGCCCACTTAAGAAATGGTTCTGCTTTTGTTTAAGATTTTGTTTCAAAGGGGATTCTGTTGCTTTTTTTAAAAGTTTGAAAACTATTGGACTAAGTGATCTGAAGATCCCTTTTTGTTTTATAATATCTTGTCTGGTCCTGGGTGTTTCAGACCCTGGGAACAAGGAATAGATCCTCTTCCCTAACAGACTCAATCTTGGTAGCACCACCTGCTGGCAATCCCAAGTATAACCAAAGGATAGTTCCTGGACTTGCGGTCATCAAACTTTTTTGCTCCCATATTCTCTTAAAGCAGAGGTTCTCAACCTTTCTAAGTTCATGGCACCCTTAGTTTTCATAGTAGTTTTTGCCCTAGACTAAAAGAAATACCCAGTAGTTCAATTTACTAAGTAATCAAATTGTCTAAATAACTTAATAAGTGTTTATGTTTTGGGGCTGGCCAGTTAGCTCAGTTGGTTAGGGCATGGTCTAACCAAGGTCAAGGGTTTGGATGCCCTTACCGGCCAGCCACCAAAAAAAAAAAGAAGAAAAAGAAAGTGTTTATGCTTTAATAACTTTGTAGCTGTTTGAAAAAAGTAAAACGCATACATTGAAAGAGAAAATATCTTTATTTCATTCATAAATAACTATACTTACTAATGGGATGTGTGCTTGTTGCACATTATACAGCTTTTTAAGCACTGGAATCAGAATAGACACCTACACCCTCACTTCCTGTTACACATTGGATTTTGTATGGTACTTGCTTTTGTCATAGCAACTATTGAAAACCCAGCTTTGCAAAAATATGATACTATCAAAAGGATTGTAGGGGGAGCTAATGTTGAAATGGTGAACTACTTTAAGTCAGGAGTGCACATGGTATCCAATGGATGTTACTGTATTTCTTCAAGGTGTTAAAATATCCCTCACTGTGCCTCTTTGAATTTACCACAGTGGCGCATGGTGCTTTAGAGCACAGTGTGGGAACTGTGGCTTTGTAGACTTTTGAAAAACTGAAATTTCTTGTACGTTTCTATGTTAATATCTACAAATTTTATTCATGTATGGATTCTTGCAAAGTATAATTTCCAGCAAATTATAAATATTGACATTTTAAATAAAACTGTTATATCATTTTAAAATGTATCCAGATGAGAGCTAAATATCATAGCAAATTAATATACAAAATCATCCATTTAAAAAGTACATGGGCCATTTCTTTTTTAATGGTCAAAAAATCTTATGTTGTTCTTATAACATTTTTTTTTCTTCTTGATTTTGTATTTCCATTCCATTTCCCTACAGAATTGTATTCAATGTAAAATATTTTTATAATTGAAAGTCTTTTTATAGATCATCCTTTTATACTGTCTCTGCAACAAAAATATACAGTATATACATTAAAAATTTCTTTCCCTGTGGTCATTAGGCTATGTTTATTAACCCATAAGAGAATTATCTTGATGATTATTAGTTCACAATTGCCCCAAACAACATAAATATAGTAAAATGTTTATGCAAAATTATTTTACATAAACCTTATTGGAAATGCTTCTTCTATGACATGGATAAGTTTTATTTTGTTAAAATTTTTCTAATTAGGGGCCGGCCCTGTGGTGCACTCGGGAGAGTGCAGCGCTGGGAGCGCAGCAGCGCTCCCACCACGGGTTCGGATCCTATATAGGGATGGCCAGTGCGCTCACTGGCTTAGCACAGTGCGGGCGACACCAAGCCAAGGGTTGCAATCCCCTTACCAGTCACAAAAAGGACAAAAAAAAAAGAAAATAAATTTTTTTTCTAATTAGGTCATGTAGTTATCAGTGAGTATTGTTTATTGCTATAACAGGAGAGTGTTTAATTCCACTTCTTTGTTCCTATTTTTTGTTTTCATGCTCAAAAACCTTGTTCACGTAAATAGATGGGAATGGAACAAGTTTTGTTAAAATAGGAATTCTTTGAATTCCTTCTGAATTATATGCCAAGAACCAAAGTGATCTATCATCAGACATGATTTTTGTGTGTCAATGGACAACTTGCTGAAGGTCCTCCAACTTTTTTGGAAGCAAAGAATTAGAAACCATCTTACTTACAAAAGGGATTTGTAACTCAGTTACCAATGCCTACTGTTGAATTGTAGAACAGGTGAAAAGTAAATTGAGAGGAGTTGATTGAAAGAGAGGACTTCAGCCTTGATTCTTTAGTAGTCATGAGTTCTCCTTCAGGCAGATCAGTTTTAGAAAAGAGTTTTTGAGGAAGCTGAGGTTCTGAAACTCTTCACACCTGCTCATCCTTTGGAAAGACTGTAAGGAGTAAAAGTAACACAATTGAAGATTACTGTTCGGGGATAACTAACAAGTAGTTTTTCTCTAAAAGATTCCATCTGAAGCTTTTTTCCCCCTTCAATTACCTCCTATGTAGGAATGGTTCATGTTTTTAGTGGTTATTGAAATATAAATATACTGTACCTTACTTTAAATATGGAAATAAATGACGATACTGTACCTTGTATTATATAGGCCCTTACAGTTTTTAGAATACATTTATCTACATTATCTCATTTGAGCTATACAACACTGTGTGGTAGGGTAGATGGGATATTATCTTTAAAGCACAAATGAGGAATTGGCCCCGAGGATTTTTGTGACTGTCCTAACTCACAGAACTTTGGGTAGTGAACTGGTGCTAGAATCTAGCTCCTGTGATTCCTTACTCAGTCCTCTTCCCCCAATAAGAATCTTTTAACTCAGTACTTCCCAATATTCTTTTTTTTCTATCACATGGACCATGAACCCTTTCTTGTTACTTTTCCCTGTCACAGACTCATGAAATTTTAATGATTTTATCAGTAGCTAATTAGACCTTGATAATTATAACCAGGAGTAAAAAATAAATATTGGCAAATTCTTAGCTTGTGCAGTATTATAACAGAAAAGGAACGATTTTCATTAGAAATTTTGTAATAAAAAATAATGGTAACAGTCACTATTTCTTGTATTTTTTATGTACCATACATAATAGTAGGCTCATTCATCAGTACCTCGTTTGGAATATTAATAGCTTGAAGCTCTCCATTATTCCTTTGAGGATCCTCAGGAGCTGATTGAGAGAACCTTCATTAGAAACTGGGTTTGCTGGACTGGCCAGTTAGCTCACTTGGTTAGAGTGCGGTGCTGATAACACCAAGGTCAAAGGTTTGGATCCCTGTACCAGCCAGCTGCCAAAACAAAACAAAAACAAAAAAGAAGCTGGGGTTGCCTCTTCAAGATACCTTGAATTTGTGTGGTGGAAACTGTTTCTATAGTCATAACTTTTGGATCATATGCAAGGCTGGGAACTTAGAGCTTTCTCTTCGAATGTATGGAGAGCACAAATCCTGAAGAAGCTAGAGCCTAACCCCTCTTGTGCTCCTTAGGATGGAGTCCACAGAGAAGTGTGAAGCCATCATCACCCACTTTAATGGAAAATATATTAAGACACCCCCTGGAGTACCAGGTGAGGCATCTGGGAATCAAGCTAAGAGGGTCACAGGTTTTTACTTCCAGTGAGGATTCTGGAGGAATTTTGCATGAGTGAGTGGGCTAAATGAGGTGGGACTCAGCTTGCCCATCTGGTTTCTCTCTTGGCAGCCCCTTCTGATCCATTGCTTTGCAAATTTGCTGATGGTGGGCCAAAGAAACGACAGAACCAAGGAAAATTTGTACAAAATGGACGGGCCTGGCCAAGGAATGGAGACATGGTAAGATGACATCTGAGGAGATAGGAGTATTAAGGATATTAAAGTAGAATGGAAATTACCGTGGCCTGATTTCTGTGAGCTTAGGTGTCAGGCTTGAGAGCTACAATATGTAACTGAGAGATGCTGGCTGCTTAACATACTCTTCAATGTGGATCTCGAGTGGGGTTTTGTAGCCAGCACAATCAGAAAAACTCTGGAACAGCTGTAATGGGACTTGTTCAGACTTTAATCAGTTGAGTTAAATACATCTCCAGCCTTGACATTCTGGGCTTGCTCCTGCTCTCACCTAAGTGCTCACAATATGAACGCTGTGTTCTTTCTTTATAGGGTGGTATGGCCTTGACCTATGACCCCACCACAGCTCTTCAGAATGGGTAAGTGTGTTTTATATAATCAGGCCACCTGAAAATGACAGTGACCTGCATCCAGGCACTTGGATGTTTCATCTTGATTTTCAAATAGCAGTTAGTGGAAAGTGGCTGTGTTTATCAGTGGGGGCCCTTACCTTGTAGTTTCCTGTGACTAATTACTGATTGAGGTTCCTTCCTACAGGTTTTACCCAGCTCCTTATAATATCACCCCCAACAGGATGCTTGCACAGTCTGCACTCTCCCCATATCTTCCATCACCTGTGTCTTCATATCAGGTTTGTTTTTGCCTAAAAAATGTTGTGGTGGTTTTCCCTATCATTGTATTTTAGGTGAAGGAATATAAGGCTAGAAATGACTTGGTTTTTGGTTTTTCCTTTATATGTATACAAATAATTTTACATAAAAGCATAAAATGTGATCTGTGTGTGTGTGTGTGTTTACACACATGAGGGATCTTTAAAAAGTTCATGGAATGATTTGTTATTATCTTTTAATTCTGTTTTTCACAGACTTTTTGAAGTACTCTCGTGTGTGTGTGTGTGTGTGTGTGTGTGTGTGTGTGTCTGTACACACACACCCTGTTTTAGTGGCATCCTCTTATTTGTCCTTCTACCACCTCCACAAGAAAGTCCATGTTAATTTCCTACTATTTAGTATTTTCCATATTTTTCTTCATGTGAAATACACATATGTGCAGTGTATTAGAAGTCATTTATTTTATAAAAATTGGACCATATTAAATATATTTTTTACATTTTGCTCTTTTCACTTATTTGTATCTTAGACCAGAGATTCTCAAAGTGTGGTCCCTGGACCAGCAGTATTATTATCACCTGGGAATTTTTAGAAGCACAAATTTTTGGACCCCACTCCAGAGCTACTGAATTAGGAACTCTGAGGAGGGACCCATCAATCTGGGTTTTGGAATTTTTTTTTTTTTTGGTGGCTGGCTGGTACAGGGATCTGCACCCTTGACCTTGGAGCAAGTTATCAGCACCATACTCTAACCAAGTGAGCTAACCGGCCAGTCTGCACTCTGGGTTTTAACAAGCCCTCCTGGTGATTCTATTGCAGCTAATGTTGAGGTCCTCTGCTCGAATTATTTCTTTTTTATTGACTGTCTTATATTTCATGCTGCAAATATACCAGAATTCTTTAGCTACACATTCACTAGATTTCCGTTTTTTACTGCTACAAAAAATGCTTCTTTGCCTAAATCTTTACATATGAGTGTTTTTATTTCTGGGGGCTAGAGTCCTAGGAGTGGGATTGCAAGGTTGAATAGTATGAGGATTTTCAGTTTTGTGGATGTTTTCCAGGTTGCTTCCCACAAAGGCTGTGGAACTCACATTTCCACCAGCCACGTATGAAAGTACCCATTTCCCTCCATCCATAGATGTCATTGCTCTTTTAAAATCTTTTTAAAATTTTTCCTGTCTTGATGAATGTACATTGTTACTTTAATTTGCATTTCCCTGAATACAGGTGAATTTAAGCATTTTTTGTTTGTCATATTTTGATTTGCCCTACTCTGATTGCTGTTCATATGCTTTGCCCATTTTTCTCTTTGGTTATTTGTCCTTTTTCCCATTGACTTGTAAAAAGTCTTTGTATATTCTAAGTGTCAATCCTCTGAATGTTATCTTTATTACATATATTTTTTTTGAAATTTATTTTTAATCTATTGACTTTGTGGTCCTTAATCTTTAGCTGTGTATCACTTGGAGAGCTTATTAAAACCTAGGTTTGGGCCGGCCCGGTGGCGCACTGCTACAGTGCGCCGCTTGGGAGTGCGGCAGCGCTCCCGCCGAGGGTTCGGATCCCACATACAGACCGGTTCCCGCTCATTGGCTGAGCGAGGTGCGGGCGCAACACCGAAGATTGCGATCCCGTTGCCGGTCCCAGTCCGGTACGTGCGTGACACTGAGGGTTGCGATCCGTTGCCGGACATGAAAAAAGACAAAAAGAAAAAACAAACAAACAAACAAAAAAACCTAGGTTTACGGGCCGGCCCAGTGGCGCACTGCTACAGTGCGCCGTTTGGGAGCGCGATGACGCTCCCGCTGAGGGTTCGGATCCCACATACAGACTGGTTCCCGCTCACTGGCTGAGCGAGGTGCGGGCGCAGCACCGAGGGTTGCGATCCCCTTGCCAGTCCCGGTCCGGTACAGGCACGACACTGAGGGTTGCGATCCGTTGCCAGACACGAAAAAAGACAAAAAAGGAAAAAGAAAACAAAAAAAACCTAGGTTTAGGGCCAGCCCGGTGGCGCTCCCGCCGAGGGTTTGGATCCCATATAGAGACCGGTCTGCTCACTGGTTGAGTGTGGTGCGGACGCGACACCGAGGGTTGCAATCCCATTACTGGTCACGAAAAAAGACAAAAAGGAAAAAAAACCCAAAAAACTAGGTTTAGAATCACTTGGAGAGCAGCTTTCTTTTTCTCTTTGTTTCATCTTTTTTGGGGGTTTTTTGGTGGCTGGTTGGTACAGGGATCGAACCCTGGACCTTGGTGTTATCAGCACCATACTCTAGACAGCTGAGCTAACCAGCCAGCCCCCCTCTTTCTTTCTTTCTTTCTTTTTTTTTTTTCTTTCTTTGTTTCTGTGTGTCTTTCTTTTTTCCTTTCTTTCCTTCTTTCTTTTTCCCTTTCTTCTTTCTGTCTTTGTTTTTGTGTGTATTTCTTTTTTCTTCTGTTTTTCTTTCTTTTCCTCTGTATTTCTTTTCTTCCTTTCTTTTCTTTTTTTAAATTTTTAAAAATTTTTGGCTACAAAACAAATCTAAGGAAATTTAGAGAATTCACAAATGTGTGGAAATTAACACTCTCCTAAATAAACAATGGGTAAAAAGAAAAATCACAGGGAAATTAGAGAGTACTTTGAGATAAAAATCAAAGCACAACATATCAAAATTTATAGGATGCAGGGCTCAGCTCATGCAGTGCTCAGAGGAAAATTTATACTTATAAACACCTATACCTAAAATAAGAAAAATCTCAAATCAGTAATGTATATTTCTACCTTAAAAAAATAGAAAAAGGGGCTCAAAAGCAAATATGAATAGGAAATAACAAAGATTACAACAGAAACACATGAAATAGGGAATTAAAAAACAACAGAGAAAATCAACAAAACTAAAACTTGATTTTTTAAAAAGATCAACAAAATTTGCAGACCTTTATCTAGATTGACCAAGAAAAAGAGAAGACCAAAATTGCTAAAATCAGAAATAAAGCAGGGGCATTATTGTCATTATGTTTTTTGTGGTGGTAAGATTTAGTTTTTCTCTTTCTCATTTGCATTTTTGTCCTACCAGTGGGTTTTGTTCTTTTTTTTTTTTTTTCATGAACTTTAAAAAAAATTGAAACATAATTGATTATATATGTTTCTGGGGTACAGATTTGAATATCAATACATGTGTACAATATGTGGTGATCAAATTAGGATAATTAGTATACTCATGTTTATGGGTTTTGTTCTTTCCTGTATATTCATAGTAATGATTAATATTTTTCAAATTCCAGTTGAAGGATTTGCTTGATGATTTCTTGTAGGGCTGATCATGAGTGGTAAATGCCCACAGTTTTTGTTTGTCTGGAAAATACACAGTTTTTCCCTCATTTCTGAAGGATAGCCTTGCTGGGTATAGTATTCTTGGCTGGTAGTGTTTTTCTTTTGGTATTTTGAAAATACCATCCATTTTCTTTTTCTTTTTCTTTTTTTAAAAAGATGACCGGTAAGGGGATCTTAACCCTTGACTTGGTGTTGTCAGCACCACACTCTCCCAAGTGAGCTAACTGGCCATCCGTATATAGGGATCTGAACCCATGACCTTGGTGTTATCAGCACCACACTCTCCCAAGTGAGACATGGGCCAGCCCCTACCATCCCATTTTCTTCTGGCCTGTGAAGTTTCTGTTGAGAAGTCTGCTGTTAATCTGATAGGGGCCCCCTTGACACTTTTCTCTTGCTTCTTTTAAGATTCTCTCTTTGTCTTTGAGCTTTTCCAGTTTTACTGTAATGTGTCTCGGAGAGGATCTTTTTGGGTTGAATCTGTTTGGAGATCTTTGAGCCTACTGGATCTGAAGGTCCATGTCTCTCCCTATACCTGGGAAGTTTTCTGTTGTTATTTCATTGAATGGGTTGTCCATGCCTTTTCCTTTCACCTCCCCTTCTGGAACACCCATGATTTGAATGTTTGTGCGCTCAAGGTTGTCTGGTAGCTCTATTAGATTTTCTTCATTTTAAAAAATTCTTTCTTCCTTTTTTTTGTCTGCCTGGGTTATTTTGAAAAACTGTCTTCAAGATCAGAAATTCTTTCTTCTGCTTGTTCCAGCCTGCTGCTTATGCTATCAGTTGTGTTTTGTATTTTGTTGAGTGAATCTTCCATGAATTCTGCTGCATTCTTTTTTATGGTATTAATTTCTTTGTAAATTTCCTCCTTCATATCCTGGATTTTTTTTCCTCATTTTATTTGTTGTCTAACTGAGTCTTCTTGAATCTTAGTGAGCTTCCTTATGATTGTTGCTTGGAATTCCTTTTCAGTCATTTCAAGAGTTTCCTGCTATATGGTGTCTGGTATTTGAGAATTACTGTATTCTTTTGGTGGTGTCATAGTTTCTTGGGTTTTCATACTTCTAGTATCTCTATGTTGATGTCTGGTCCTCTGGTAGAGCAGTTGCTTCTTCTATTACTCTGGAGTGGTCTTTGAGGAGAGAGATGTCCTCTTCTTTTTCCAGTCTCCACTGGTGACTCTTCTTGTGTTAATGCAATCGAGTGTCTGGTGGGCTGCCTCCATGATGGCTGTGGCTACTGCTGTGGCTTCAAAATGCTTTTTCGGCAGTGTGGCTGTGGTGGTGGCTGTGGTGGGCCACCCACATGGAAGTGGTGTTTTTGGTGAGCTTTCTTGCCTGTTTCTGAGCAGGGGGTGCTGCCCTTGACCACAGCCTAGGACCCAGGGTGTGTTCTCTTGCCTGCTTCTAGGCAGAGGGGCTGCCCTTGGCTCCTCCTTTCCTACTTTCTTTCTATCGTTGTTTCTGTGCGTCTTTCATTCTTCTTTTTTTCTCCCTATCTTTCTGTTTTCTTTTTTATAACAATTAAACTTCTGAATGACCTAATACATTTCTTTTCATTTTTTTTTTTTTTTTTTTTGGCTGCTGGCTGGTAAGGGGATCTGAGCCCATGCCCTTTGTATTACAAAGCTGTGCTCTAACCAACTGAGCTAACCAACCAACTCTAATCCATTTCTAAGGCATAAATTCTTCACTCTGTAAACGTCAGATATGATCTCCATTCAGAATCATATAGAAAAATACCTAGTTGATTTTCTGACTTGGATGCCTTGTAGACATTACATATTAAGGACAGTCCAACTCTAAAAAAAAAAGAGAGAGAGAGAGAATCACTTGGAGAGCTTATTAAAACCTAGGTTGGGGCCGGCCCGGTGGCGCACTGCTACAGTGCGCCGCTTGGGAAGCGCGGCAGCGCTCCCGCCGAGGGTTCGGATCCCACATACAGACCGGTTCCCGTTTACTGGCTGAGCGAGGTGCAGGGGCAACACCGAGGGTTGCGATCCCGTTGCCGGTCCCGGTCCGGTATGGGCGCGACACTGAGGGTTGCAATCCGTTGCCGGTCACGAAAAAAGACAAAAAGGAAAAAAACAAAACAAAACAAAACAAAACCTAGGTTGCTGGGCACCACATGCAGAGTTTCTGATTCAGTAAGTCTAGGGTAGAAGCAAGAATTTGCATTTCTCACAAATTCCCAGATGATGCTACTGCTGCTATTACAGGGACCAGATTGTGGGAATCACTAGTTTTTGCCATACAAAAATTTTAAATTTGTATATATTTAAATATGTCTTTTTCTTTCATAGCTTTTGAATTTCCTATCTTAAAAAGTCTTCCCAGTCTCTATATTGTATATCTGGTCTTAAAGATTTCATCTTTCTGTTTTAAACTTAAATATGTAATCATCCGGAATTTAGTTTTCTTCATGACATAACATAGAGATCCTATTATAAAATTTTAACCAGTTGTTCTAGCACCAAATTATTAAATAATTCATCTTTTTCCCGCTGAATTGAAATGCCTTGGCAAACCATAATATACTTTCTGTGACTATAAATTGGCCTATTCTGGACATTTCATATAAATGAAATCATACAATATGTGGTCTTTGTGTCTGGCTTTTTTCACTTAGTATGTTTTCATGGTTCATCCACGTTGTCGCACATATCAGTACTTCATTCTTTTTTAATGGCTGAATAATGTTACATTGTATGGATATATGTCATTTTGTTCCTCCATTTATCAATTGATGGCCATTTGAGCTGATTCCACTTTGTGGCTATTATGAATAATACTGCTTTGGACATGCATGTACAAGTTTTTGTGTAGACATATGTTTTCAGTTCATGTGGATTTATACCTATCAGTGAATTTGCTGAGTTACCTAGTAACTCTATATTTAACTTTTTGAGGAACTGTCAAAGTGTTTTCCAGAGTGGCTGCACCATTTTAGATTCCCACAAATAGTGTAAAATATTTGTTATTCTGTCCTTTTAATTGTAGCTATCCTAGTGAGTGTGAAGTGGTATGCCACTGTGTTTTTGATTTGCATTTAGGCCTCTTTCGTGTGTTTATTGCCAATTTGCATATCTTCTTAGAGAAATGTCTGTCTAAATCCTTTGCCCATTTTTTAATTGGGTTACTTATTGACTTAAGAGTTGCTAATATTTTTTAAATAGTTTATTTTTAATGTTTCTATTTTCTTTTCTTTTTTTTATTAGCATATTCATTGTTACAAATCATACTTATTCTTTATGCCCCTTATCCAGTCTCCCCCCCTATCCCTTCTCCTTCCACTTCCTCCTCCCCTCCCCCTAATGTTTCTATTTTCTGAGGGGGGCATTCCAACTTTAGGGGGCTTTGCTGAACATTATCAGATCATTAGGCTGAACAACAGTTTCTAGGCAATAACATTTTTTGTTTGTTTTTGCTTACACTAGAGAGTGACTCAGACATCTCCTCTACAAGTACCTAATCCATCTTGGATGCACCACCAGTCATACCTCATGCAGCCTTCAGTGAGTGTTCAGAAGTGGGCAGAAGCCAAAGAGGCAATTTGATGTAAAGAAAAACAATGGGCTTTGATGACAAGAGATGTGGGTGTGAGTTCTGGCTCAGTCCCTTGTGCAACCCAGCTATAAGACCTTAAATTCTGTGAATCTGTTGTTCTTAGACAAGGGTCCCTCCAGACTGATGGGCCAAGTGCCTATTGCTGTTGCACAGCTGGGTTGCTGCTCACCTACCATTCCCCAGGATTTTAAAATGTCTATTTAATGATCCTAATAGCCATCTATCAGTTCTTTAGGCTGTCTCACAGGATGCTGCCAACTAGCCTTGTCCTTTATTTCTGCCTGTAGGGTTCAGTTCTGACTCCAGGAATGGATCATCCCATTTCTCTCCAGCCTGCCTCCATGATGGGACCCATTACCCAGCAACTGGGACACCTCTCCCTCAGTAGCACGGGCACGGTAAAGCAGGATATTTCTGGTTATAAACTCCTACACAGCAAGGAATATCTGTGTAATACTCTTCAACATAAATAGTTATGAATGGTGATGGAATCACTTCAGTGTCATGGAGGGTACACTCAGAATAGGAGATAAACTAAAATGATAATAATCTGTGAGCCAGAAGTGCAGCCATTCTGCTCCCCAGCTCACCTCTTTTTACTTATTTCTACTCATGAAATTAAATGAATAGTGTTTCTCTCTGCATATTAGTTTATCTAAGTGTTCATACACATTTACTAGAAATCCTTATCAAAATACTAACAGGAAGAATGGATGAAACTTACTGGATTTCTTTTAGGCCTGCTGCATTCTGACCTGCTCCATTTCTGACCTGGACTGGTTTACCCCTCCTTTGGTAACCTGGAGGTCCCCCGTTCCCAGGAGGCCACCACATTGATGTTGAACTTATTACGGACACTTGATTAGCGTAGTGCACTACAGCCCAAAACTCCTGGGCTTAAATGATCCTCTGGCCTCAGCTTCCTGAATGTCTGGGACTACAGGCACATACCACTGCACCTGGTAGCCTGCTGCATTCTGATTTGCACAGGAAGCAGAGAGGGCAGAGAAGGCACTGTGTTGAGGCAAAGCAGGAGAAGACAGGAAAGAGAGTCATATAGGTAGAAGTCTCTCTAAGCCAGCATACTTTAGGACCACCTGGGGTACTTTTAAGAAGTCAATGTCAAGACCAATTAAATTAGACTCTCTCAGGAATAGAAGACAGGCACCTTTTAAAAAGGTCCCCAGATGCTTTAAATGTAGCCAAGGATCACTGCTCTAAGCCTATTGATGTTTTTCATTCTAGTATATGCCAACAGCTGCAGCTATGCAAGGAGCTTACATTTCCCAGTACACCCCGGTGCCTTCTTCCAATGTTTCAGTTGAGGTAAGAGCATTATCATTTCTTTGAATTGAAGATAGGAAAGTGAACAGGCAGGTTTTCCTACGATCAAGATCTTCCTTTACGATGATGCTGATTCTGTGTTCACAAATAGCTGGTAGGTATATGAAGAATGTGGGAAGGACTTAGTCTGTGTTTGTGAATAAAGCCCTTCCTCACATTTGGCCAGCCAGTAGTTCGTTCCAGGATGCTGGCTTGTATTGACTAGTGTGCCTTTGGAAGAAGACAAGCTGCTGTAAATGTTGGGGAAGTGGTGCTGTATGTGCGCACACTCATACGTGTGGAGAGTAGGTAGATTGGGGAGGGAACTCCACCTTAAGTGGGTTTTAGCTAGGCTGCTTTAGTGGGACATGAGGAAAGGAACCCACAAGATGACTCTCCTTGGATATGGTACAGGAGAGCAGCGGCCAACAAAATCCAGTGGCGGTGGACACGCCCTCAGACCATGGAGTCTATTCTTTCCAGTTCAACAAGTAACAGAGGGTAAGAATCACATGTTGGGGGGTGCGGAAGAAGAAATCTCTACATTCCTGCTCTCTGTTATTTCTCCATTCCTGATGGAGCCTAGGGGAACCGTCACTTTTTATATGCGTTACATTCAAAGATACAAAAAAAACTTCTTTTCTTTTGCAAAGAATTTTTTTTTGTTTTGGTTTTAACTGCTATGTACTCTTTCCATGTCCCAAAGAGTCATGGTGGTTAGAGCTTCTTCTCATCTGTATGAAATATGGTTTTTGATGTATTGGAATTATTTGGGGAGGATTTTTAAATGATTTTTTATTATTTCTTAAAAAAAAAAGATGTGGTGCTAGAACATTGACAAAGGAGTCCTACTTACTGAGTTAATTTTTTTATTATTTTATTTTATTTTATTTTACTTTTTTTGCAGATTTGAGCTTTGACCTTGGTTACTTACTAAATTTATAGACTTTTTTTGATGTGTTTGTGTTCAAGAAAATATGCAGATTTTAAAAATTTTGTTTTGTAAAGCTCTCAGCTCACACACCCTGTTTCCTCTTCACACATTTTATGCCTGCTTTCCCTCATCCAGATTGTTCTTTTTCTCTTTTCCATACAGCCAAGCCTGCCTACTTTGCCTTTTTACAGGTTTTAATTTTGTGGATTTCTTTTTTGAATGAAATTTCATATGGAAGTTTTTGAGGGCTGGGCAAGAAACAAGGCAGAATACTAAGCAGGCAATGGAAGCGGCTTTTTCTCCCTCTGCCCTGCCACATCCTGGGAGAAAAGACTAGACTTTGGCTTCAGGAAGCAAAGATGTGACCTAGGCTCATCGGAGATAATTCTACAGCTTTTGGGAACCACCCTTGAGCCAAATTTGGTTGATGACTAAGTCTTCCCTGGCAAATTCTGGAAGGATGGACTTACTGACTTCTGATTAACTCTTCTCACTGCCAAGGCCAACACTCTGAGGAGGTATCTTTTCCAGCTACAGCTTTTTGAGAATACCTGCCTTCCTGCCTTCTGGAGAATCTTCTTTTCTGCCCCGAGTCCCATGGTTCCTCTCTTCCCTGTTGCACATTGCTGTGCTCAGAGCCTTTGTAGCTGTGGCCTAGCTGAATCCACCTAGGCTCTCTCCCCACTGTGGAAGATCTGCTGCTTCACCTATAGACCAGTGGTTCTCAACAGGAAGTGGTTTTGTCCCCCAGACACTGCTGACAACATCTGAAGACATTTTTGATTGCCGTGCCTGGAGGTGGGGTATGTGTGCTACTGGTGTCTAGTGTCCAGGGATGCTGTTAAACATCCTACAGTGCACAGGACAACTCCCACTACTCCCAACAAAGAATTATCTGGCTCAAAATATCAATAGTGCAAAGGGTAAGAAACCTTGATATAGACAGTGTTGTTCCTGCCTCCTGGGATGAGGTGAATTCCCATCCCAACTCTGGACACACAGTGCCTTTTGACACTCATGCAACTGGTTGGGAAGGATGAAACTGGGATCCTTGAATTCTCCCCAGGCTTTGACCTTTGACACCTCTGCATACCGCAAGAGCTGTCCTTGAGAGGCTTGTGGCTGTGAGAGATCAAGGTGGGGACTGTTCTGTGTGCACTATGCAGAAGTGGAATAGGACAAAGCTCTTTGTAACTGTCCAGAGCAACCTGACCTGCCCTGGTGTGTTTGGACCCCTTCCCCAGGGAACCAGGACATCAGAAATAATTTTCCTTCTTGTAGAAGGATGTCAGGGAACTATGATAGAAAAGGGCAATAAATTACATCTCATTATTTATAAGGTCAGGAGTCCTTTTAAAAACCTTGTATCTTACTCTTTAATGATCCGCTTTTGTAAGACCTGACTCTGTGCACATGGAGACCAACAGAAGAAAGCTTTTGCCCATCTTCTAGGAAATAAGATCCTGCTCCTGTCTTTTCCCAGTTACTCCCTTATGCACTGAAAGGAGAATTCTGCTTTCCTTCACTTCAAGGCCGGGTGCCTGTCCACCAGACAATCAGACAAAGCCAAATGATGGAGGATGGAGAAACATATGTTCATTAGGCTGGCTGTAGGGAGAGGAAAGGGATGATATCGGGGAAAAATAGATTGTAGTATCAGTTCTTGTACATACAGCTTGGGCCCACTTTCCCTTCCTTTGCACCCACCCCAGAATTGAGAGTCCCAATGCTCCCTTCCCCCAGGCTGTCCTTTGTACATCTTGAGGGGGGAAATAGGTAGGATGTAAAGTGTAAAGGAAGAAATTGCCACTATTTTCTCATTGGTGCTTCCAACCTCAGGTAGGGCTTATCCAATGTAAAATAGCCCCAAGCCCAGTAACCTTCTAGAGGTGTTTGGCTGGGCAGAAAGATCCTGTTTTTGAGTTTCCAGTCTTCAGTCAAGGAAAACATACCATAGCTCCTTTCTTGTCACTGGCCTTTAAGAAAAAGAGAAAACAAATCTAAAATTCTATTCATTTGATTGATGGTACATTGGGGGATACTTGCTGTGCTAGGTTTAGTGCAATGGAGGCCTTTCGCTTGTAGAAACTACTGTAGCTGTCACTGTCACCTTCTGTGCATCCCAGAACTCCTGATTCTGTCCCCTTTCTCTGTCTTTAAAAATAATGTTAAATGGGGGCCAGCCCGGTGACGCACTGCTACAGTGCGCCGCTTGGGAGTGTGGCGCTCCCGCCGAGGGTTCGGATCCCACATACAGACCGGCCGCTCACTGGCTGAGCGAGGTGCGGGAGCAACACCGAGGGTTGCGATCCTGTTGCCGGTCCCGGTCCGGTACGGGCGCGACACTGAGGGTTGCAATCCATTGCCGGTCACGAAAAAAAAAAAATGTTAAATGGCCATTATTTTTTGTTTTGTTTTAAATTTTTAAGTTAACTTTTGGGGTTCTCATGTGAATGTACTTGTTAGATTCTATTAATGAGAGTTTCTGGTTTGGGCATGGGAAGTGATGGGTAGCCTGAAGAATTTCTTTTTGGTGCTTTTGGTTTACACTCATATTTTTCCCTCTAGTTAGTTCATTTCTAACAGTGGGTGAGTGATTGGAGAAAGGAGGAAAAGGAATGAGGCATACTGTTTCTCCTATGACATAGCCTATTGGTCAGGGAGGTGGCAGGGGAATTGTAGGGGACCCTTCCAGCTCAGTCTAGGGTAGGGCTCTTTATTTTTATTTTTTTGTCCTTTTTGAGACCGGCCGCACCGCGCTCAGCCAGTGAGCGCACCGGTCATCCCTATATAGGATCCGAACCCACAGCGGGAGCGCTGCTGCGCTCCCAGCGCCGCACTCTCCCGAGTGCGCCACGGGCTCGTCCCTAGGGTAGGGCTCTTTAAATACTAGGCCTAATGTTTTATAAGTCCTGTCTTCCCGCCCGGCCTGTGGCTCACCTGGGAGTGTGGTGCTGACAACACCAAGTTAAGGGTTAAGATCCCCTTACTGGTCATCTTAAAAAAAAAAAAAAAAAAAAAAAAA
>NW_007727310.1:109911-133384 GCF_000696425.1 Galeopterus variegatus
TGCGATCCGTTGCCGGACACGGAAAAAGACAAAAAAAAAAAAAAAAAAAATCCTGTCTTCGTGGAGCCCATATCTTATTTTCTCTGTACTTTATATCTCCCCCAACTCATTACAGATGCTTATACCATTTAAAAAATATTTTAGTATTCCATATTTTTATTTTTAGTCAAATAGAACATTCCAGAGTCCCTCTTCAGTTGGTATAATCCTTTATTAGAATCCAAGCCTGCCTATCCCATCTCATGCCAGTATTATTGTGGCTCCTCTCAAGCTCTGATACTCAGACCCTAGACTGGACTTTTTGGAGGAGGGTGCCAGTAGAGGTTAGGCAGATGTGGGGACGATGATGGGGAGGGATGATATTTTTAAAGAGTGTTTTTAACCAAAGACTTTGAAGAGCTGCCCAGCCTAGGAAACCTGGTGAATCTGAAGAGCTAATAGCCCTTGTCAGTAATACATAGGGGTGGTAGGAGGATATTACTTGCACTGAGGATAAAGACCAGACTTTGTTGCTCCACAGGTCATCCCTGGGTTGGGCCATCTCAGCCCCATTCCAGTCCTAACTTACTAATCAGTGAGCTCATTCACCCCCTTTAATGCCTCCAGTGCTCACTCCCTGCTACTCCAATGTGTCAGCCCATTGGGGGCTGAGGCCTATATGTGGGCTATTATTTTGCACCATTAAGATGCTGTGAGAGGTCTTGTTGGAATTTGCAGGGATCCCAGACAGTGGCTGTTTGTTTTCTAGAAAAGGAACCATTACTGCTGTCTTGTGCATTTGCCCCACCTTCTGGTAATGTGGCATCACTGCACTCACGACGTGAGGAGCTACTTTGCCTTCATAGCCAAGGGGAATAAATGTGGGAGGGTGGTCAAGTCTCAACTTGCCCCCAGGTTGTGCTAGACCTGAATCAGCAGATTGCAGAGAAGAGGGTGGGTGTTATAAAAGCCAGTCTGTAAGAGGTAGGTCTAGAATCTTGTGCCTTCTTAATTCCCTTTTAAACCAACTACTCCATTTCTGTGCAACCTGCATTTTAGATCCTTCCAAGCATTAGCAGAGTCCTGAAATTTACTCAGCTTTCACCCCTCCATTCCATAGCAGTCTTCCTTCAGCAGCTAAAACCAGCCTGAGTTCCATCTCACTTCTGATCTTTGCTGAATTTTGCTGCACCTCACTAGGAGTGGTCCCCACATGACTGTAATGAGAAAGCTAGGTGCCCTCATCACCCATTACCACTGCTCTTTCTCCCTAGTCTGTCTACTGCTGTTTTGAATAAACCATTCTCCAAGCAGATTCCCAAACTTCCTGTCCTTGTTAAACAGCTACCTCACAATCTCACAAGTCAACAAGGCACAGCACCTGGTTTACATCTTTCTTTATTGTCCTTTATGAGTTAGGAAGCTGCAGGCTAGAAAGGATTCATGATCAAACGCAAAAAGTTTGGATACTTCTATTTTTGGAATGTCTTCTCTGGGATTTTTAGCTCACTAATCACCCTAAAATAGTATGAACTCTCCAGATAGGTCCTGCTGTGGTAGGCCAGGGGTAGGCTATGTAATGACTGCCTAGGATAACTAATGGTTGGGAGTCACCCCCAAGAACAACACTGGAGCAGAGCTTAAAACTTAAGAGGATAAACAAGTCAGTGGCTGCCACACAGCTGAGGAGGTAACCAAGCACCAAAGGGGGAGTTTGTGACTTTTTTATAGGGCTGAAAGCAGATGTTCCTTCCTCACCTTAACACCCAGTTTAGAGGGTTCACCAAGACAAAAGATTCCAGCCTGAGTACATAAAGTCCCCACCCCATTATCAGTGTTCCCACTCCCCCAACACATACTCTTTTTAGGTGGGTGAATACTTTGTTGCATGTACTTATCACTGTGGACAGGAAATAAGTTTTAAACACATTTTGTACTTTTCTTTATCCAGAGGCTTCTAGTTTTATATACTCTTCCCATGTTTATGCCAATGCCACCCTTCTTGCTTATTCTTCCTTTTCTGACCCCCTGTCTTCCCATAGTCCTTTCCTACAATTTGGTAAAGCTCCATCTTATTTCAACTTAAAAAAAAAAATAAAACAAAAGTCTATGTCTTGGTGTCTTATCCATGGTGGGAGGTGATGGGCCCATATTTGCTACTACAGAACACAGGTGGCACCTTAGGGAGCCAAAGCCATGTCTGACAAGAAGACAGGAACTAGGCACATTGAATCCCAGTTTATTTCAGCATCTCAGCCAGACTTGTGAAACAGGAATCTTGTTTCTAGACACCTCTTGTATAGGAAAAGCCAAACAGGTTTAAGAAGAAATCTTGGAAGTTTAGGGGCGCATTGTTCCCCTGCCTGCCACCTCTTACACTAAGCCAGTCAGTCGTACCCATCCCAACACCCAGTCTCCCTTACATGTGTGTGGGCACCTAAGCTGAAGGGAAGATAAATACACAGAGTCTTTTGAATCTCTATCAAATGTGGTTTTTATTCAACTGACAAGCACTTTTCTACAGCTGCACTTGTGGAACATCACATGGCAAAAACAGGAGTTTTTTTCTCTAGACTTTTTTTTTTCCTTTTTTAACCTTATTAAAAATGAGATTGGTCCTAAAAATATAGAAAGAAATAAATTTAAATTCACAAAAAACTGTACATTATCAAAAAGTCACTAAAACACCACATTTGGTTATATAAAAAGTCCGTCCCCTTTTTTGTAAAAGGAACATGGGAACTTGGTGTTGATGGTGTGGTTTCTTCTGTTACCAGACTGACAGGGAAAAGGGAAACAAAAGGGCAGGGGGTGGGCTGTCTTTTTATTTCTAACCTGCCTTCCCTACCAAATACTCTTATACATCAAGAGAAGATCCACCTAGCTCAAGGGGCAGTGAAGATGAGGAAAGAAAAGTGAGAAATGGCCCCTTTGATCATGCCCTATCCCCATCCCGCTTCTGCCCCCACTTCTTCAAACTGAGGTTAGGACCCCACCCCCACCTTAAGAGTGCCTGGTCCCTAAGGAAAGAGATGGAGCTGGGAGAGGAACACATAGTAGGAACAATTGAGATTTCACTCCCCCTATCCACCTCACCTCCAACAGTGAAATTATTCTAGTACATTTTATACCAGGGGAAAACTGCCATGGGGAAAAAAGGGAGCCCCCAACTATAACAGTTCCAACCATTTGACTAACACAGTTCGTTACAGCGCAGTTATTTTAGATAAAATATAAATATTTATGCATAATATAAAGTCAATTCAAATATTCTTCAATCCACCTCTTATTTAAAAGCAAAACCAAAAACGAACAAAAAAAACCCACAAAAATACCCAAATAAAATTAAAAGTTTTGAGGTTTATCTGACAGAAAAGGCGACTTTAGAAATAGGCTATGGGGGAGAAGGGGTGTAAAGAAATGAGGCTGCCCCAGGACCTAAATTGCCCCCCCCCTTCAGTGCTGCCAGAATACAAGGAATGCTCCACCTCACTTGGCAACCCCCTCTCACCAATGGAACATTTCTTGAATGCCTCAGCTTTCTGCTTGGGCCAGCCAGCAGCCACCTCCCCAGTGCAAGTACCCGTAATCTCTGATGGGAGGGGCTCTGCTGAGCAGGGGGCCAGGGGCCCATGGCTATAGCTGGGAGTTAGCAGCTTTCCTCTCACGTGTTGGGAGCTTAACTTGGGCATAGTCACATGTAGGGCAGTGGTGGACCAGAAATCCCTCCTCCTCCTTCTCCTGTGCTCCAGGGTCTCTGCTGCTGGGGAAGGGGTCCTGGGGTACAAAGTAGATAAGGGAAGGAAAGCAAAACTAAACTCAGAGAGGCTCATGGGATTAGGAAAAGGTCCAGTTCTACCCCTCTCCCTGCCAAAGCTTAAGTCTCAAAGCTACTGAGAAGAGAGGCAGTTCCTGCTGAAAGATTGCACAGTTTGAAGAGGCTGGAACAGAAATGATCAGAGAGGAGACACAGCCTTGTCCCCAGAATAATTGTTCCTGTGGTTTCCCAAAGACAAAAAAGTGATGGTTTGAAACAATGGGAAAGGTGAGAATAAAAACATACTCGGGGAAACTGAATGGATCCTATCAAATACAGGGTCACAATCACAGCATCCTCTCTCATTCTCACACACAAACAAACACACCTCTCTCTCTCTCTCTGAGGCCAGTCAATTCCTACCTGGCCTCCATCTTGGGGGTGCGCCCAAACTCAGCAGTAGTTGTCCCTGAGGAGTTCCCAAGAGGGAGGTTTGGGAAGGAGGTGGGGAAGGAGGCTGGAAGGCCCAGGGGGCCTCCCTGCCCTCCCCCTCAGCTACTGAGTTTCAAAAAAGGCTGGAAACTCAGCATGTGAGGAGCGTCTAACATTATAGAGGGGATAGCTATTGGCAAGGCTGGAAGGAGGCCCTCCCCTGGGCCTCCCTGCCCTCCCCCTCAGCTACTGAGTTTCAGAAAAGGCTGGAAACTCAGCATGTGAGGAGCGTCTAACATTATAGAGGGGATAGCTATTGGCAGGAAGATGAGGACAGAGAAAAAGGCAGGGATTGCTAAACTTTTTTTTTTCCTTTGAAGGGAAAAAAGATTTGGGAGAAGAGAAAAGAAGGGAGGAACCCGTACACATTAAATTTTACATTACTGGATGAGAGAAAATCTGAAAATTGGGGAGTAGGGGAGGGAAAAGAAAAAACTTAGAGAGAGAAAGCGAGAAGCAGGGAAAGGGACTGAACATGGAAGCAGCATGTTCAGGGCCCGGTGTCCGGCTCGACACACTTGGGAGTTAAGTCCACTTTACTGGCCGTCACTGCGGGTCCACACACAGTACAGAGTGTTTCTCAGTTTCACACATTCACTAGAACTATTGCTATTGTTAAATAACCCCAGAATGCTGGGGCACGTACAGGGAAGGAAAGGGAGTTGGGAGGAGGAGGAAGAGACTTCTTTCCCCCTCCCCATTTTTAATTAGGAAAAAAAAACAGAAGGAAAAAATTTTTTTCTTTCTTTTTTTGGCTTTCAGTCCAGAAGGACCTCATCTCTGCACCTCTTATTTGAGGAGCAAGAGGAGGAAAGGGAGAAAGGGTATAGGGATAAGAGGATGTGGGGTGCTGCCAAGGGCAGGGTCAAAAATCAAGGTTACATCTCACTTGAGTCTGGACCCAGGGCAGCATCAGCAGGTGAGAATGGCAGGTTTTGTTTGGAAGGTAGGGGGAGATGCCACAAGGTGACTCCCACCTCCCTTGCCTCACAGATTAGCCTGTTTTCCCTGATAAAACTCTTCCCAACGGCTCTCGAAGAAGCGGCGCATGATGTGCCCAGCCTTGCCCACTTCCGAGTCATCCTCATTGAAGGTCTGGCAGTTGTCAAAGACTAGGAGAGCATCAGCTGCAAACTCCTCAGAGCTGGTATATCTGGGCAGGGTGGAAGCAGAGCTGTGAGTTGGATAAGAGTGCAGCAGTAACAGAAGAGCTGGGGAACTTGCTGACATCTACTTACCCTCCCCGGAGTAGCCGCTCCCGCATGGTGGAAAAATCCATAGGGTTTTTGATGATGCGCCGGTACCCGCTTACCAAACGAGGGTTCACAGGCTCCAGGAAAGGCCAGGCTGCATCATGGGACTCCATCTCCATCAGGATAATCCTGTCATTACAGGGACAGTGATGGTTCCACCTCAAGCAGCAAATATACTGATGCCTCTCAGCCCTTTCCTCTGGCAGAAGTAGAGCCAACTGTCCCCAGAATTCACTAAACTCACTCGCAAAATGTGAGATCACTATGGTGGTTCCGCATTGAGAATCGCCGCCGCTTGGAGGGGGACAGCCCTTCTTCCGAGTACCGAGGCACAGCTGGGCTCTCTCTGCCTCTCAACAGTACCCGGCGTCGGCGGCCATCACCCTCTGAGAAATTCAGTGAATAACCACTTTTCCGCTTCTGGCCTCGCTTTGGGAAACCAGGCTTATGAGTGAATTCTCCCTCTACCTGCTGAGAACAGGAAAAAGGTGAGATCAGCGACAGCTGAAGATGTACTCTGCTTGTGCTCCAGTTCATTACAATCCTTACCTAAATGTAAAAAAAGCTTCAAAAATACTTTCACATATAAGCCAGAATGTGAGTTTATTCACCTAACCCAATAAGGTAGGTAAACGGGAATGTATAACTATTCTCATTTTGTAGAGGAAGCAATTGAGGCTACAGAATTTAAGAGACCTGTCCAAAGAAGGACCAGAATTCAGGCCTCCTAACACCCAGTCTGGAGCTCTTTCAAAGGACAGACTGAGGGCATGAAAAGGGATATTTGTAGGATTGGTGGTAAAAGGGATGAAAAGAAAATCTCTGACTTCTGCTTGGGAGTAGGAGTAAGAGAGCAGAAGCCTTACCTGGGCCAAACAGACAGCACAGAACCAGTCTCCTTCTGGGACAGCCTCCATCTTGGGCCGATGGCAGTAAATGTGGCAGCCACGGTCACACCCATCACAAAGCAGAAGAAACTCATCATTGTCACCTTTCCGGCACACTAGACAGGTCTGGACCAAGGTTGTGAGAAGGCAGAGTGAGTGTTCAAGCCTCTGTCTGCCAGTGACTCCACCCACCCCAGCTGACTGGCTCCTCAGTCTTTCCAGGCTCTCCGAGCCTCTTACCACTTTGTTGACAGACTTCTCCCAGGCTATAGACCTCTCTAGCTGGCCCAGGCACAAGCACACCTGGGCTGCACTCCGGCACCGCTCAAGTGTCTGACGCCAGACACGAATGCGAGGGGTAATTTCATATGATCTGGAGGGAGAAAGTCGTGATCTTTGGATGAGGAACAAGATCCATTAAAGAGGGAACTTATATCCCTTCTCTCCAAGACCAAGTGGGAGTCACTTACATCTCTGTAGTGGTGCCTTGAGGGACACCATTGGGTGTGCTGAGCAAGGCCTTCTCCAGCACAACCTCATGGGCTGGCCAGAGGGGCTCCCGAAGGTACCGCCGCTCCACATTCTGTTCCAGGGCAGCCAGTCGCATCACAGCCAGGTCCAGAGGGTTTGTAGTTTTACGCTGAGGTGCCAGTCCTTCCCTTCCTCGACCTCTCCAGGTGATATCCTCCTGGGAGTTGGGGAGATGCTCACAGTAGGCCAAGTCTTCACGAGTAGAGTCTGGGCTAGGACATGTCCAGCCCTTCATGTGGGAGAGAGGAATAAAACTCATTATAAGAGAAGAAAATTACACATAGAAAAAAAAATGACCAGGGCCGGCTCGTGGCTCACTCAGGAGAGTGCGGTGCTGATGGTACCAAGGCCCCGGGTTCGGATCCCATATAGGGATGGCCGGTTCGCTCACTGGCTGAGCGTGGTGCTGACAACACCAAGTCAAGGGTTAAGATCCCCTTACCGGTCATCTTTTAAAAAAAAAAAAAAAAAGAAAGAAAAAAAATGACCAGTTTAAGGTTACGGCATCTGAGCCAGGGCAGTGGGGGGCTGAGAGCCTCAGCCACACCCCCCAACATCTGCATCCACCACAGCCTCCAGCAGCCAAGCCACTGCCCCCCTGATGGAATGAGAGGGGTGCCACAGGCCTCTACCACACCCCCCCTTTCCTCCTCCTTCCACCCTAACTTCCTCCCCTTTCCCCTCCCCACCAACTGCTTGGCAACATCTTAGAATGTAAAATAATAAAAAAAAAAAAAAGGAAGGTCATGGTAGGTGACTTGTGAAGTAGAAACCCAGGGTTTTTCCTAACAGGGTACAAGGGATTAATGCCCTCCCCTAAACAACTCCCGACCCAGTGTCAATCCCAGCATACCCGAATCTGTAGATCAGACAGAATAACCCGCTGTTCTAGCTCCTCTACCCACTGAAGCACAGCTAGGTCTGTCTCATATGTTCTCTCTTTGGGGGACCAGCTCATGATCCCTTCTTGAGAGGCAGGTAGCTGACTGGGCTCAAAAATGGGGTCTGAGAAGAGAGAAGGCAGAGGGAAGGTCCATCAGGTTGTTGTCCATAGCAACAGCTCAACATTTACCCTGGGCTCTTCAGCTCAGGCTGGGTCAAGGTATCTACTTACCAGTTGAGGGCCGTAGGCAGACTTCCTGCAAGAAGTCCCTGTGCTTGTTAAGGTGTTTGTGAAGTGCCTTCTCCCGGATGCCTCGGGGGTGTAGGGCCTTGAGCATGGCATCCAGTGTCTCAGGATCTTGGATCCACCACCAGCCTGAGCACATCTCTGTGAGCAGAGTGTATGTATGTGGGGTGGGGGTAGGAACCAGCTGTGAATCACACTGCCCACAATGGATGTCACTTTTACCCCACTCCACCCCAAGATCACTCACCAGAGGGGACAGGCTGGGCTGTCAGCTGGGTTAGGTAACGCTGCTCCATCTGTTTGAAGAACTTACTGGGAGGTCTCCCTCTCCGTTTTGGCTGTCCCAGCCCTGTGGGACTCTGTGACATTTCTCCAGAGTCTCCTGCTCGCCTCTTAGGGGCCACCCCAGGCAAGGGGGTGGAAGAGAATTGCACTGGAGAACAGGGGTTGGCAGCACTGGATCTATCCACCTGTGATTAAGATTAGACACAGAAGGGGATGAGGAAGTTTTCATGTTTATAGGTTCCCTCAACTTCAGGCAACAGCCCCATAGCCAGGCAATGGAGCCTGTGGCAAGATAAAGTCAAGTGCATGCTACTAATTCACTTACAGGCTTGGAGGAGGCAGGTAGTTGAGGGGAGGGAGTGGGTTGGTCCTCAGAAACTGCAGGGGGTGGTGTAGGGGCAGCATTGCAGGGCGTCTGGGCTGAGAAGTTAAACCAGGGTGCTTGAGGATCGGGGCTGGATTCTGTCTCATCAGGCTCTGGCTCCTCCAGGGGCTGCGATGGTGCTGCGTCAAGTTTTCCTGGGCTGCTATCAGGAGTGAGGACTGAGCTGCTCAACAGGGAGCTATGGCTCTGAGTCTGACTCAGCCAAGACAGGAAGGCTGACTGGCTGAGGTCATGCTGGCTCTGACCCAGAGACAAAGGGGAGCCTTCTGGCTCCAGGAAACCATTATGGGACTGAGGATGAGACTGAAGCTGGGGCTGGGGCTGGGGCTGGATAGGAGCCTGAAGCTGAAGATGGGGCTGTTCTGAATCCTGACCCCTAACAGGGGACTTAAGGTGCCTAGGCTGCACAGACCCAGGCTTAGTTTTTCGAGGCCGGCCTCGAGCCCGAGCAGGAGAACCAGCAGAAGTGCTAGAGCCAGTTAATTCTCTCTTTACAAAGAAGCGAGCAGGGTTGAGTGCTGGATGGGCTGCCACCTTTAAGGAGTCAGTTTCCCACTTTATCATATCCTCAGGAACTGTAAAGAGAAGTAAAAAGTTTAAGACATACACTGATATATAAGGGGAAAGAAATAGGGCATATAAACATAGGATGTATACTTTCTTTTTTTCATAGACTTAGTCTCCTTTTTTGATATTCCACCTGGGAACAGCTTATATGCCAATGAACAAAGTATATGGGGAAGAAACACTCCTCTCCTAAGTAATCAGCAGCATAATCAAAAGCTAACATTTATTGAGAATCATCTATATGTTAAACATTATTCTAAGAGCACTGACTCATCTTAATACTCTCAATAGCCTTATAAAGGACATATATACTATTATTATCTCCAATTTAAAATGAAGAAATTGAAGCATACAGCTGGTAAATGGCAGAGCAGGGAGGTAGGCAGAGCCTGTGTTCTTAACCACTATACTCTACCAATTTTCATAAAATGAAAGAAGCCCAAGACTACTGGGTAGAGAAAAAGGAATGATTTAACTTTTGTCACATAGGACTTGGAATATAGGTTTCCACAAACACACTTACCTAAGCTCCCTTGTGTTCCTTCCACAAATATACCAGCCAGATATGGCAATATCCAGTAGCGGCGTCTATAGCGGTCTTGACCCAAGGAGACTGCCCGAAGCATCTGAGATGAATGAAGCAGCTTTTTGCGAAAGAAGAGCTGGCGCTGGGTAGGCAGCGGAAAAGGAAGATAAATTAAAAAAACATTCCCAGAGTGACAGTGGTGAATTCACCCAGTATATAGGAGAAAGACAATGGCTCTCAGCTTGTCTATAAAATTGATACCAACTGGGCCCAACTCAGAAGGTGATCAATTCTTGCCCAGCCCACATCTCCAATTCTTGCAACGCTGTTAGAAGCACAATACCTGGGCTAGCTGGTTAGCTCAGTTGGTTTAGAGCATGGTATTGATAACACCAAGGTCAAGGGATCAGATCCCCATACCAGCCAGCCACATACACACAAAAAAAGCAGACTACCTTACTGAGTTTCTCTATCTGGCGCTCCAGCTCTGGGATGCTAGACGCTGTGGCATCAACCTGGAGAGAAACAAATGGACACTGAAAAAAAGGGAGTTATCACGTTAACAAAAGAGAAATAATCTATTTTTTAACTCTCACTTTCCTTGGTCTAGGGCTAGTACCTCTCCATCTCTTCGACCCCTGCGGCCATGGACAGCTGATATAGTCTCTTCCTCTTCCTCCTCTTCCATGCCACTGGTTTCCTCCATGATCCGAGAACTGCGCCTCCGTCCTGGACCTTCCTCTGGTCCTTCCATCTCTATCTCAGGCCGCCCAGTTCGCTTGGCCAGAGCAGTTTTCAGTCTTGAAACAGAGATTAAGGATAACTGTGGTGATAATGCCACAAAAGGAACACATGGAGTATCAAAAACATCCTAAGCCCTGTTAAGATCCCAAACCCAGGGAAGGGATAAGCACACTGCATTCCAGATGGAAGTCCTGGCCATGCTTAACCCTTTCCTTTTCCCCTTTTCTCCTCTCTTTGGGCTCTACCCTCTCCTGTTCCTACCTCCGGAGCCGGCCTTCAACAATCCATTTGTTTTTCCTGTAGCTGGACATACTCTCCAGTGTCTTGTCAATCTCACTGCAGAGGAACAGGGAATGGGATTTTGCAGGAGAAGTGGCAGCAGCACAGAAAGAGGGAAGAGAGGCTCAAGGGTAAAGGGACTGCAGCTGAACAGGGAGTTTCAGCCTAGAACCTAGATTGGATAAATGGCAGAGGAAGGCTTAAGTTCTCCCAGGGAAGGCACTGAGATTCAGTCCCATGATACTCCAGCATCTTCAGAGCATGGCAGTAAATAACACATAATCCCAGGACTTCCAGATGGCCAAAACCCTCCCCATCCCGTTTTGACACAAGGCATACAATAACCATTCCCATGTCTATCCACTCACTTGATGATGAGGGTGGAGCCATTGAGCTCATGCACAAGGAAGGCCAGGACAGCAGCCTTCCGTTCAGGTGGCTGGGCCTGAAAAGGCTGGGTGCGCAGGCTGTCACAGACAGCTGGCTCTACTCCATATGCCATGAGGAAGCAGCGCAGGATCTCAGACACATTGTCTCTCGTCAGTGGGATCTCAGATACCTTCTCCCCCAAGATCTTTAGGGACTGTTTGGAGGAGAGTGTAATGGGAGTGAAGAGGAAAAGAGGAACAACTCAAGTTGAGTAAACCTGGAAGAGGGAAATACAGCAGGAGAGAACTACGGGGTTAAGATAGAACAAGAGGAAAAGAATGAAACTTGCTAGGAAGTACAAGATGAAAGAAGACTACAATGGAAATGTGCAAAAGAAAAGGAATAAATAAGGAAAATGAACAAAATAAGGAGAGGGGAGTTAGAAAGAAAAAGAAACGAAAGTAAAAACATAAGGAAAACAGAAACAGGAAGAAGCTTTATCCCCCCCCCACCACCACTTGTTCTGATAACTTTAGGTAAAGACTTTTAGGTATTCTTAAAGAGAAAGCAAAACCAAGGTAAAGCACTGGATCCTGGACCCTCCCAGCCCTCCTAGGAGAGATGCTCACCTGACAGTAAGAGGGTAAGCCAGGATCATAGAGTGCAGCCTTCAGAAGCCGCACCAGCAGGTCTTGCACCTCGCCCACGCTGTCACTTTGACACAGGAGTCCTTCCTGCAAGACCCCCAGGCTAGGCACATCTTTGGCAGGGTCAAAGCCCAGCACCTTGCCAAAGCTATGCAGAAACTCCACGATGGTCAAGCAGTCTGAGAAGGCCCCATTGGGTAGTACCAGACCAGGAATGCGTGAGAAGTTAGGCAGGGGCTGGAGAGATAAAAGTGGTAGGGCGTTCTGTTAAACATACCAGAAGGCAACAATTTGAATGTCTTTGAGGTTCTTCCTTTAACAGAAGTATCTTCACAACTGGTTCCCTCCATGACCCAGGAACTGTACTCTCCCCTCACTACCTGATGGTCGGCCAGACACATATCCTCTGTGGGCTTCTTCATCTCCTCCAAGATCATCTGCTGTCTCTGCCGTTCCTCCAAGCGCCGCTGTGTGGCTAGGCTCCTATCTGCTTTATAGGCTGGTTTGGCTTTGCCCACCTCCTCCTTTTCTTTCATTTTTACCTTCTCCTTCTTTTCTCTCTTCACTTTTTCCTTCAGTTTTTCCTGCTTTGTCTTTACCTTTTCCTTCTCAGCCTATCCACCCAAAAGAGAGAGGAACCAAGAATGCCATAAAAATACCAGTCTGGTCCCAGGTACCCTTCCCAAGTCCCAGTCCCTCCCAACCTCAGAGCCCAGAAATGTTAACTATAAAACAAGACTGATGCACAGGTCTTCCAAAATCAGCTTGGTAGCTTCAAAATTATACTTGGTGAGTGTGTACATGCACCTACCTTGCATTTCTTCTTAGTATCCTTCTGCTTTAAGCTCTTGGTCTCTTGTTTCCGCTTGTTTCTGGCCTGTAAACCATAAGGGAAGTCATTTCTCCTCAAACTCTGAAAGCATCTCTGCTTGGGCTAGGATTAAAAAAGAGAGACAAGGGCGCTGGGGAGGAGAGGTGAGAGATGGGATAAGGGGTTGGCAATAGATGGATTCTCTCACCCTAAAGATGCCCAAGTTATTCCTGAACAAGCCCAATTCTCTATATCAAGCCCAAGAAACCTCAGGGTAATTAAGGTATGCTGCTACACAGGAGGTGGCAGATGTGGTAGGTAAAAGATGGAAGAAAAGATGAAGCAGGTTATAGAAAAAGTTAACCCACTGGGCAATCTCACTTCCCTCACCTGCCCTTGGATAGCAGTCTGACACTCTCCCTGTTGTACCTTCTGCCTCATCTTCTTGCTTTTACTCATCTTTGCTTTATCCTCCTCAATCAGTGTTTCTGTGAGGGCAAAAAGAAAAATCATACTGAGGCAGGAAGACGGATCCCTAGGATTTAGGGCAGCACATGCCTATCACAAAGCTGGCCTCCCAAGCAGCTCCCTGAAGAACTAGAGTAGTTTTTTTAAAAAGTATACATAGGGCCGGCCCAGTGGCGCACTGCTACAGCCGCTTGGGAAGCACGGCAGCGCTCCCGCCGAGGGTTCAGATCCCACATACAGACCGGTTCCCGCTCACTGGCTAAGCGAGGTGCAGGGGCAACACCGAGGGTTGCGATCCCGTTGCCGGTCCCGGTCCGGTACGGGCGCAACACTGAGGGTTGCGATCCGTTGCTGGTCACGAAAAAAAGACAAAAAGGAAAAAAAAAAAAGTATACATAATAGAGCCGGCCCTGTGGCTCACTAGGAGAGTGTGGAGCTGGTAGCACCAGGGCCGCGGATTTGGATCCTCTATAGGGATGGCCAGTGCGCTCACTGGCTGAGCATGGTGCAGACCACACCGTGGTTCACTAGGAGAGTGTGGAGCTGGTAGCACCAGGGCCGCGGATTCGGATCCTCTATAGGGATGGCCAGTGCGCTCACTGGCTGAGCATGGTGCAGACCACACCGTGCTGAGGGTTGTGATCCCTTTACCAGTCAAAAAAAAAAAAAAGTATACATAATAAAATGCTGGGGAGGGGGGGATGTAGGAGAGGCACCTGCTATGTGGGTGGCACAAAAAACTCAAATGGCATCTCTTGCCCAGAAGCACGAGCCCCTGGCTCCAATCGAACTGCTTTAAAAGGGGTCCTGCTGATAGAAAAGAAGTCACAATGGCAGAGTAGCCTTGTGGCCTGTCTCCCAAGCTACTGACAAGGACAGCAACCCATAAACTGATTTGAGATTATAGGAAGCCGAACTGCCAGGGAAAGAGAACGGTGGATGAAAGTACTGACTAACCAAGAGTGTGCCAGAAAGAAAAGGCCCAGATGACAGACACCTCAACAGAGTCAGAACTACACTGACATAAGTTACTGCATATACTCAGCTCCCATGTCTCACTCCACTAATAGATCTGAATTTCTTCCTTTCTGGAAGATTGAATATTGAAGTACAATAGAGTTTTTCATAATTGATGTTTTTGACATAACAGTACCTATTCTATTATTTCTGGTATATAAACACTACCACATGTCTATATGGCAACACTCTAAGACAGATGTTACAAGCAGATGAACCACTTAATAAGGCTCCTATTAAAATATGAGACTTGTTCTAGGTAACACAGTGAGAATATGGCACAGCTGGAACTCTAAATGGGAATTAGAAGACTAAATTTTTTTTACATTCTTCACACTACACCAGGGTAAAGGTAATATTTACTGAAAAAATTAGACATTTTCCACCTGTCTATCCCACAAAAAGAGGGCCAATTATCTTTTGAATTCAGATGTGCATTCTGAATCTCCATGATGTTGATAATGAGCAAGGTAAGAGTGTAAAACTGACACCACTCTGATAAGTAAGGAACTGAAAGGTGGGTAAGGACATGAATGTCATCTTCTCTGGGCTATATAACCACATCTGGGGACAGCCCAAGGCTTCACAAGTAAAAGCTACTCAAGGAAGAAACTGGCCAGAAAAAAAGTACCCCAAAGTGCTGGGACCCTAATGCTGTATTCCAGGCAGAAGTTGATCCAGATTCATTCTGTCCAGATAATGTCAGTTATGCTCCTGGGAAGCCCAGGTATTAGCAGTTCACCAACATTTCAGATAACTCATGGAGAGAACAGAATCCCAGTAAGAAACACCACTGTACCTTGGGCCTCCAGTTTCTTTACAAGGCGGCTGTCTGTCTTATTCAATAGCTCAGTGATTTTGACCTTGGGTGGCCGACCTCGGCCCCGTTTCACCTTGGGGACTTCCTTGATCTTAGCCTTCTCAGTGTTTCGAGGTCGACCCCGTTTGCCAGTAATTGCCTGAATCCTGGATGGTATCTCATCTGCTGAGAGTTGTACCCACTGCAACCCCTAAGGTAACGAGAAAGACAGTATTAGTATGGGAGGGAATCAGTGCAGGTCACTAGGCCCTCTGAACCATTCAATGCCCCAGAACCTCCAAACCCCACAAGAAGAAACTGCAGCTTGTTCACCAATTCTTTCTCGGGGACAAAAGTATATTTAACTTTTGAGTCTGCACCTCTGGTGTTTCTCTCTCTTCAAAGAAGTCTCCAACAGGCATACGGGGACTGAAACTGAAGTGCTCACGGCGGACACTGTGTACCACGTTGCGGCTCAGGTACTAAGAAGAGGAAGTAAAATGACATTAATGAAGTCATAGCCCTACCATGTCTTTGGCCAGGAATGGCACAAACAGAACAGGCCTTGAAAAAGATAATGCCAGCCTGATGCCACTGGACCCAAGAAAGGAGTCTGTGCTTCCTTTAAAAAAGCCCATGAAACCTACATTACCTTGATCACTTCTGGAAACTGTTTCATTCTCTTCCCACAGGGGCCATAATACCAGGTCTCCCCCTGCCATCGGTGGCTGCCCTTCTTGATACGCACCTCTCTCCGCCACCTGCCAAAGAAGCACACGGGCCCTGCCGCCAGGTCACACCCCTATCCACTCCCATGCCACCCAAGAGCCAAGCTCACTGAGAAGATGATGATCCTCCCCACATCTGGCTCACTAGAACTACATGCAAATGCAAAAGCAGCATAAGATACAGCTGGGCTAGAAGGCAGGCTTGAGCTCCAGCAAATACCTCAAAAAGCTCAAGGCCTCAAGGCCACCAAACTGCAGAAGCCCAGAAAGACCTTCACCCTTTCTTTTTACAAAGTCAATGAGATGAGAAGCCAGAAACCCCTCCCTGAGGCCATTCAGGGCAATTACTGGGTTTCCAGTAAAGAGGATGAAGACCTAAGGGAATAAAGGCAGAAGACAGAGCGTGGTAAAGAAAGCAGAAGAGTAAACTTGCTGCTGACTCCATGAAATGACTCAGTAGGCCAGGGTTTAGTTAGGAACTCTGTGTTCTGATTAACAGATTATTCCAAAACCAAGCTTTATCTTTCTCTCAAAACTTTTAAGCAGTACTCAAACTTGGTGACCACAAGTAGCCTAGAGCAGTGGGGGTGGGGAAGATCCAGGAAGGCAGTTATTCCCACAAGGCCCTTGGTGTCAGCTGGCTTGCTCTTTTTGGTCACACACTGTTCCTACCCTTACCTCTCCAAAGAGCAATAAAACAACAACAAAACTACCCCACTTCACTGGTACTAAACTACTCATTATTTATTACTATCCTTTCTCTACAAAAAAAAAAAAAAGACAAGCTAGCTAGTTTGGATATCTGAGCCCTCTGGTTTGGAAAAGACAATAGTTGGAGCCCCTTGAGCAAAACTAAGTCACCACAAGATGAGGAAAGAATAGGTGAGGGAAGACAGACCCTGAGAGAAGAACCACCCAGGAATCTCATGCCAAGAAACATCATTTCAGATAACTGTCCTATGATCTTACTCTTGCCTAGCCCATTCCTCCCCCACCTCAGATGAACAGAGGAGCTCCCTACTTCCCAGAGTTATGCATTAACTTGTCAAGGTCAATGCACATAGCAATCTAGAGCATTTACCCATGTTGGAGGGGAAGACGAACTTCTTCTGGTGTAGCAATACGTCTCCTCAAGACATCACCTTGGGAGGAAGATAGGTGATACCCAAGTTAAGAGTTCAAGCAAAATACTGAAACAACGTGCCAGTAGGGAAGGGCTAAATGCAACATGGGACAGAAACTGTTCTTGGAACCAGCCAAGGGTAGAACAAAATGTGGACACTCACCACTACCAGACGTAGTGACTCCTCCAGTGACCTCTTCTAAGTCAGCAGTGGTTTCAGGAAAGCTGCTGACATCCTTATTTGCTGGGGAGGCTGTTGGGATGGCAGCTGCTGGAGAAGTTACAGGGGAGGCGTTTGAGGAGGTTACCGGAGCCTGGAAGGAGACTTCTGAGGAAATTGCTGGGAGGGTTGTTGAAGAAGTTGGAGAGACCGTTGGGAAGACTGCTGGGGAGGCTGTTGGGGAAACTGCTAGAGAGACTTCTGGTGAGGCTACTGGAGAAACTGCTAGGCAGACTGCCGGGGAAGCTGTTGGCGAGACTGCTGGTGAGGTTGCTGGATGGAGCTGAATAGTGGATGACTGGTCAGGGGCTGGCTGGGTCAGGGGTGGTGGGAAGTCTGAAGCCTGAGTCTCCATTTCTTCTTGTTCAGCATCACTACCATTATTCAGGTCAAAGCTGTTATCTAGAATACAAAGGTACAGAATGGGTAAAGGAAAAATAGTGTCATATGAAACAAGAGAATCTACTCAGTCAAACCTGGACTAAGCTAAACAGGGTTACTTCAAAGGCTTTTCCCTAAGATGGGAAAAAGAAGTAGCTTCTGGTTGTCCTCCCTAACCCTTCAGGAAGGTTAAAGGGCAAAGCTGCTGCTGCTGCTACCGCTGCCACCACTGTGTGAAGAAATACCTTTTACCTGGAGCCAGTAAGGCCTCTGACCTCCTTTCCCCTGCAAACGCTAAGTCTCACAAGTTCTTCAGGGTAGAGGGCACAGAGTATAGTGGCCTGTGCCTCTTTTAGTCCCCCATAGCTCCCTCAGCTCCCAGCAAGGTGCTCTTACAGATTTTTTCCACCCATATGGCCCTAATATGGAACTTATTCTCTCACCTTTTTGCAGGTCAAGGACTTTCTTTGTCCTACCTCTCCTCACTTACCTTGCAGGACAGACTCGCCTAGGACAGGTGGAGAGGTGGGGCTGGCAAAGATAGAGGCTGATGTTTGACTATCATCTGCCAGGAGACTGAAGGCAGTAGCGTTACTAAGGGAAGGGCAATCAAGGGCAGAGATCACGGGGCTGTCCTCAAGAGGCAGCTTATCCTCTGCACCCATCAGCTCCGTGTCATCTATACCATAAAGTCCTCCATTTACTGGCTCTGTTCATGGGGTGGAAAAATCAGAAAGCAATATATTGAAGAAAAATCAGAAAGCAAGATTTCTTTACAAAATACTGATCTAAAAATATCCAATTCTACTTCCCACAGTGTAAAGATTCTTTTTAATATTAAATTAGGGAAAATTTACAGCCCTCTCCCTGAAAGAGCAAAGTCATGAGACTGTAGGGATCATAACAGTTTGAGGTAGAAATGAAGAGAAAGGTATTGATCATGTATTTACCCACAGATCAGTGCAAAATTCTTGTATTTATCATAAAATAGGCTTTCTTATACTTCAGTGGGGTAAAAGGTAATTGTTCCCTGGCAAATGTTTTCATTCTAGTTAGAACCCAAACAGCATAACTATGTGGTAATAAGTCCCTATCCAGTGAATTATTACAGCCCAGGGCTCTTGGCCAAAAAGAACACTGGGAGAGAATCTGGGAAATGAACCAATTCAGCTCAGAGTATAGTTGGCCCAGCCAGGCCAATGGCATGTAACTGTGGTTTGCCACAGGATTATCCAGAGGCCCCAAAATGCCAGATTCCCTACACTTTCCCTGGTTTACTATTTCTTCCAAGGCCTCCAAGCCCACCTGGTGCCAGAGAGTTGAAGGGCTCCAGAGAGTCTTCACTGAGTATTGGAGTGTCTTCCAGTTGATCAGGAAGATGTGAAGGATCATCTAAACAGCTCACTGTGGGGTCAGGGACCAGGACTGAGACCTCTTGGTGTAAGGATTCCACAGAAGGAACAGAGCCATTGTAGCCACACATCTTCAATTCTAGGAAATGCCAGGAGTGAGAAAACATCAAAATCAGTGCCTTTGGGGCCGGCCTGGTGGCGCACTGGATGGTGCGCCGCTTGGGAAGCGCGGCGGCGCTCCCGCCCAAGGGTTCGGATCCCACATACAGACCGGTTCCCGCTCACTGGCTGAGCGAGGCGCGGGAGCGACGCCGAGGGTTGCAATCCCATTGCCGGTCCCCGGTCCGGTACGGGGGCAACACTGAGGGTTGCGATCCGTTGCCGGACACGGAAAAAGACAAAAAGACCAAAAAAAAAATCATTTAGGTATAGTAGGCAGTCTATCCTTGCTAGAAGGATGTTCATTCATTCAACATTTGTTGCTGCCAAGATGCCAGTTCTATGCTGGGAACCGATCATATCAAGTTACTAAGTGAGCAGAGATGTGCTGGTAAAATCAACCCTATGGGGACCGGCCTGGTGGCGCACTGCTACAGTGCGCTCCCGCCGAGGGTTCGGATCCCACATACAGACCGGTTCCCGCTCACTGGCTGAGCGAGGTGCGGGCACAACACCGAGGGTTGCGATCCCGTTGCCGGTCATGAAAAAAGACAAAAAAAAAGGGGAAAAAAAAAAAAAAATCAACCCTATGGCAGGGCAAAGAGAGAGGAAACGATAGTGGGATCTGAGACAAGAAGACCATCATGTTCTCAGATATCTCCTCCATCCAGTGGGAACAGAGAAAATATCCTGTGATTTTACAGAATGGTCACCCTTGTACAGTCAATTGCAAGCTAAACTTTCATCTATTTTGAGGGAAAAGATGAGAGGGGTTGTCACATGTATAATGCGAACAACAAAAAAGAACGGAAACTGAGTAGATAAACAATAGTATGCTCTGCCTGCTTCTTTCCCTCCTTCACATGCCCATCACTACTAGGGCTCAGCCCCTCTAGCAGCCAGCCTGACCCTGCCAGTCAGTCAAAACGGCCTCAATGCCTATTGCTAATGCCCTAACCCCCTAATATACTTTGGAAGAAGCTCTTCTTAATGCAGGGTGTCTGTTGGGGCTGTTTTGAGCTCGCCCACCTGCCCTCTCCAGGCCAGCAACTCTGCATGAGCTTGAAATAATTTGCACTCCTACTCACGAGCTGGTGCTGCTACCACAAAAACACCAGCCACTTGGCTCTGTTAATCACCAACATGCAAATCAGCCTCCACTGCAGAGAGCTGGAAAGACAAGTTTTCCTCACCTCAAAAAACCACTGTCCCCCACAGCCCCATTTTCCTTCTCCCCACCCAGCTCACAGACCCAGTTATACCTGGCTGCTCTTCTTCCAGCTCCAGGCTGCCTACCAAGCCAGTGCCATTCTCTGCCACAACTGAAGTCAGCTCCTTTTCTGCTGCCTCATCAGAATGGATACCACTGCCTACCTCCTGGGAAGGTGCAAAGGTCTGGATGCTAGATCCCAACATAGGAGAAGTCTGTGGAGAGGTGAAAAAACTAGGGGGTCCATTGGGCATCACCTCAAAATTCTGGTCAGGAAAGGAATCATACAGTTCCTGTGAGTCGAAGTTAAGCCCCACAGGACTCTGGGTACCGTTTGCCCAGAAATCTTGGCTCCCAGCCTGAAGGTTAGTGTTGTGACTTGGGGATGAAGGTTGCCGGCTGCCCCCAAGTATGCCGTTGAGTGGGTATTGTCCCCCCGAGAACTGGGAAAGAAGGGGTGGGTCCTTGAGGTTGCTGCCAGAATTGGCAGATGGGTACTGTGAGTAGTTCCAGAGACAGTCGTAGGCCACGTTGGGGTGATGGAGGTGTGAGGTGCTGGAGGAGTGGGGAGCAGAGTTCAAAATCCCTGAAGTAGTAGTGTGAGATACAGTAGATAAGCCATTAACATTCACATCCCCATTCAAACCTGGCAGAGAAGGAGAGAAAATGGTCAGTTATAGACATGTATACAATTAACTACTGAAAGAACCCTGAAGTAACAGCACTGGCTAGAAAAAGGAAAGAGGAAGGGGAGTCCCCCTCTGCTATATTTATCTTTTGGGTCTCAGGGGAATACCAAACACAGATGCTTCTGGATGTGAGCTTAGCAACTGATGCTGAGGCTGATGAGTAGGGGGCTAGGGAGTTCTCCAGGCCTACCATGGGAGCCACCAGCAGAGAGCTGGCTGCTACTGACTTTTTTATTATTATTATTAAAAGAAGCTGTAGACTCCCTATGGTGACTTGCATTCTTCCCAATTATCATTCCCTGAGGGAATTCTTCCCTTGGAGGGGCAAGACTGAATTCTCCAGCCCCTCCTCTCCCCGTTCCCCCAGTGCCTATTTGGTCCCACAGTGGCACCACAAGGGACAGCCTCCACCTCACTGGCACATGCAGATCTAGCACTTTGTGCTGGGCTAAGAATAGAATTTGCAGTCACCACAGTGACAAGATCCCAGCTCAAAAGGCTGGGCTTGGCCCCACCCCATAAGCACTGGAAGATAATAAGCAGGGGGGAAAAATCTCTGCATGACCAGTGCCGCAGAATTCAGCCCTCAACACCAGTGGCAACCTCTGGGATGGAGGACAATCAAATAAAAGGAACCAAGATACTAAGGAAGCTGGGAGGGAGTGAGGGGTGAGTGCTTCCATGAGAAAAAGAAACTTCTATCTGCAACCCCCTCATAGAGGATAGGACGAACAAGTGGTAAGTATAAGCCTACTGCAGCATTTTTCTGCTGCTAGGAAGGAGGGAAGCATGTGAACTTCTCTGCTTCCAAGCATACAGGACCAGAAACCCAAGCAAGATTAAGAGAGGTACTTGGCAGAGTCATGGTACAGAGCCACTGATAAGCCAAATCCAGGAAAAGATTCGATCCTGACAGCAACACTTCCATCTGGAATTACAAATTTCTCTCTGGGTAACTAGGTAAGGGTTAAACTCTCCCTTGTCTCTACCTTCTATCCAAGGACAGGGAGTGTCACAGGCACTTCTAGCATTTGCCCTCTTCATTGCTACACAAACTAAAAGGCAAATACAACCCAACCTTCACCCAACTCCCCCACCCCCAATCCTAACCCAATGCAGCTTCTCCAACCTCTAAAAACAGCTTCTCAGAGGGCTGGTCCTTTATCTTTCTCTCTCATGGATCCAACCTGGTTATCAGCAGCAGTAGCCACCTCATCATTCTCTGGCAGTAGCCAGGAAACAGGGCTGACAGAAGAGCAGGCTAAGATGAGAAAGCCAGTATATTTTTCTAATCCTTTCAACCTAAAGTCAAGACTATAAGTGTTACTTCCATAAACCCCTAGAACTTGTTCTTAGAAGCTTGATTTCTCTCCAGCAGCTGCAGTTCTGTGAATTCACTTCCTCCCTCCCCACCTGGCAAGAAAAAGAGCTGCTGTGGGACAGCTAGCCCAATGTGGAGACAAATCTCCCATGAATCTGCTCTAAAGGAATGATACCCATTCCCTCCCCAGGCCATGTAGCCCTCACACTCACTTTTCCCTTGCTGGGGGAAGTTCATGGGAGACCCGTTAGTGTAGAGGCCCTCCCCTGAGGAAGGAGAGGGTTTCAGTCCTGAGGCAGCAGATGCAGGGGGAAGGCCAGTAAAGTTAAAATGGTCGTTTGCCTCCATTTCTGTAGGAGGGGAGAGAGAAGGGGGAAAAAAATACTGGCGGTTAAACAAGGTTATGTCACCTGGAATCATCTACAGGGAATACCCCCTCCCCTCCATCTACTTACCCTTCTCCTACCTAAGTACTGTGAGGGAGGACAGAAGTTGAGAAAAGAGAAGAGAAGGAAGAAATATCCCCTTAACCTTGGCAATGACTCTATAGAAACAATCTTTTAAAGCTAGCTTTTCGCAGAGATTAATAGTGAGAAAAACCAAGATACAAGCCTGGAGGAGTCTTCCCTCTGTGTAACCCCACTCTCTTGACTTCTAGCCCAAGTTACCCCTCTATGTTAGATATTAGCCCCCTACTGTAACATTTAACATTCTCTACCCTCATGTTTCTATCCTCAAAGGAAGGCCAGAGTCCCACTCCCAAGGTCCACAAAAGGTTCTCAAAGCCATCTTTTAAACAGGAAGCCATGCAGATGGGGGTGTTGGCAGAAAAAGCATATTTGATATACACCCTGCTTTGTTTTGTTGTTATACTTGAGCTAAACAAGTATAACATTATCCTATCTGTAGCCCTAGATAGCTGAAGAAAGTACAGTTACATTAGTAAAAGGACTGAAAAGGAGGATACATTTTTAAAAAGGTAACCATAATGGCAAAACTCAAATCATCCATTGATACTTTTACTCGTCATTCATGGGAAATACCATGCTCTCCAAGACCATAGGTCAGAAAAATGTCAGCCGTGGGCCGGCCCGGTGGCGCACTGGATAGTGCGCCGCTTGGGAAGCACGGCGGTGCTCCCGCCCGAGGGTTCGGATCCCACATACAGACCGGTTCCCACTCACTGGCTGAGCGAGGCACGGGAGCAACACCGAGGGTTGCGATCCCGTTGCCGACCCGGTCCGGTACGGGGGCGACACTGAGGGTTGCGATCCATTGCCGGACACGGAAAAAGACAAAAAAAAAAAAAAAAAAAAAAAGTCAGCCGTAAAAAACTGATTAAAGGGCTGGCCTGTGGCTCACTCG
>NW_007727310.1:133408-145227 GCF_000696425.1 Galeopterus variegatus
AACACCAAGTCAAGGGTTAAGATCCCCTTACCCGTCATCTTTTAAGAAAAAAAAAAAAAAAAACTGATTAAATAAGAGGGTATCCCAAAGAACATTATTCTGTTATGTCTCCTATGACTACTTCCCAATGTTTTGGTTTTGTAGCTTAAATAAAAGGATCGTGGAGAGAACAGCAAGATACTTATATTTGTAAAGGGTAGTGGCTCATTGAGGGGTGGTATGGTTAAAAAGCTTTCCATCATCTCCTGAATAGTATTAGGAATGATGAGAAGAAAAGCCTTTGATCAGAATAAATTTAACTTGCACAGAGCAAAGGAAAGAGGGAAGAAAGATAGGAAGCAGAAGCCAGAATTACTGGCTAAGTCTGACACATCAATCACATACCTGTGATATATTAATTTGATATGTGAGAGACATAATCTGTCTTGATACAGAAAAGCAACTCTTTTATTATGTTGCTATGTTTCTAAAAAGGGCAGAAGAATTCAAATAAATAGGTTTCTTTATGAAGCTCCCAAGATAAGGCAATAAGCAGACCTAGGTGATTTAAAACAACCTCTTTTTAGGGCTGGCCAGTTACTCACTTGGTTAGAGCATGGTGTTGATAACACCAAGGTCAAGGGTTCAGATCCCCATACCAGCCAGCTAACAAAAAAATTAAAAACACATAAACAGCCTCTTTTTAAAAAGAACAAGATGTGGGCCGGCCTGGTGGCGCACTGCTGCAGTGCGCCGCTTGGGAGCGCAGCGGCGCTCCCGCTGAGGGTTCGGATCCCACATACAGACCGGTTCCCGCTCACTGGCTGAGCGTAATAACTTCGTATAGCATACAGGTTAGAGCATGGTGTTGATAACACCAAGGTCAAGGGTTCAGATCCCCATACCAGCCAGCTAACAAAAAAATTAAAAACACATAAACAGCCTCTTTTTAAAAAGAACAAGATGTGGGCCGGCCTGGTGGCGCACTGCTGCAGTGCGCCGCTTGGGAGCGCAGCGGCGCTCCCGCTGAGGGTTCGGATCCCACATACAGACCGGTTCCCGCTCACTGGCTGAGCGAGGTGCGGGCGCAGCACCAAGGGTTGCGATCCCATTACCGGTCCCGGTCCGGTACGGGGGTGACACTGAGGGTTGCGGTCCGTTGCCGGACACGAAAAAAAAAAAAAAAAGAACAAGATGTAAAGCTTTTAAAAGGATAAATATGTTGGTTAAGAACACCTGACCACTGGCCAAGTCTGCAAAGAGTTATGTTCATGAATATGCTACATACTGCAAATTAGACACCATTAGGTATATATGTGAATACAACATAATTCTGAGCATGAAACATAAACCCTATATAATATGTGGCATGATATCTGTAAGATTTTCCAGGCTAAATACCATAATTATCTCTACCTTAATCAATTTTAACTGAAATTAAAGAAATAAAAATAAATGCACGTACCAGCCAACCACCACAAATAAAAAAATAAAAGCAATTTGTGTTTTGTTGATTTAAGGAAGAAAACTCTTTATGACTGACTTATCTCCCATATAGGATTTCCCATCTTCACTCTAAAATAAGTAGCGGAACTAAACCTGCTATGCATTGACGAAAAAACCAGTCTTATAGAGAAAAGACCGGAGTCCTCCAGGATTTCCCTGTTAATGTTAAGAGCCACTCCTCAGCAGTAGGGGTCTGAAAAATAAGCACTGTGAGATTAATAATCCTTCTGAAATAAAAGACATAAAAAAGGAAAGTTCATTCCCTAATTTCTAGGTTAGGTTCCTTCCAAAGCTTATACCACAGTATTTCACTTCAGAACTCCAGGAAACACTATGCCTGGAGAGCCACTTTCATCTGATCCCCCACCTCTCTTCTCTCCCAGTTTTATGCACAGCCATACCTCCCCTGGCATGTGGAACACACATACCCACCTTCCCTCCTATGGGCATTAAACTACATCCTCCCACTCAATTATGGGCCACAGTTCATTTTCCATTTTCTATTTGAATCCAAGAGGAAACTAATGACCTTCTCTCTGCTGTTCTGGGAAAGCAGAGCATATCCTATTTCATAAATTACATGCTAGTAACAATATGTGGATGGCTCACAGAAATCAAAGAGGTAAAGGAATGGGAAGTTATCTGGTGCCTGAGGTCTGTTTCTCCACCTGCCTCTACTGAAGGGTCATCAGAACCACAAACATTTCTTTTTCAAGAGGCTTCCTAGACACATAAAATACTCTGTGCTGTACAGTGAGGTCAGCACAATATAGTAGGCTCTAGGTTCAAATCCCACCAGCTGTTTGACCCTGGACAAGCTACTTAAAGTAGGTGGGCCTTGGTTTTGTCATTTGTAAAAATTTCAGTACCCACTTCCAGGGCTTGTGAGGAATAAATGAGAAAAATCTATATAAAGGCTCTAGCACAGTGTCTGTTACCCAGCAAGCACTCAATAAACACTAGCTACTATTATTAGACAAAAAGTAAAAGACTGGTTAAGTTTCAAAAAGTTAATCAGGTCTAAAAGGTCTAAATATAATATGAATATAATTTAAAATCACTACCAGTATTGGGAGATAACACAAAACTAGGGATGATCCAGCCAGACTTCCTTACATGCTACTTGACTGCTGATTTCAGATGTCACTTAAATATGAGATCACAGTACAGGAATACAAAGAAAATGTGAACAGTTCCTCTCAGCAATAAATCTAGGGTTATTTCATCTTAACCTTCTGACCCAAGATACTTTTCACAATAAAGTGTGAAGGTAAACTCTGCCCTCCTATCCACAGCTAGTAAGAAGAGTAAAGCAAAGCAGGGTGTCTCCCTTTGAACTAACAGGATTTTCGCCAAATGAAAAAAGACATTGGCCAGTGCCCAACCCCAAGAATAAGCAGACAGCTCTCATGACCAGGAAGTACAATCAGGCAAGCACCCAGTCTAGTCTCAGTTGTACATACATGGATCTCTTTTTTTTCTTCTTCTTTTTTTGATGGCTGGATGGTATGGTGAACCTAACCCGTGACCTTGGGGTTATAAGGCTGTGCTCTAACCAACTAAGCTAACTGGCTAGCCCAATGGATCTCTTCAGAGCCCCTATGTTTCATTTATAAGAGTTAAAGGACATTGCTTCTCAAGCTTGAAGCAGTGCAGCCCTCCCCACATAGCCAAATAGGCTGCTTTTCTCTCAGTCATAATCAAAAAGCTACTTCTCTGTGGGCCCATGACATGGTTTTAACAGAAAAAGGCTGACAACACACCAATTGTTGAAATAAATATTACAGATTTCAACACTGTTGCAGGTGACCAAATTCTAACCCTCCAGCCTCTGAGGCTACCCCCAGAAACACAAGACACTTTAACATCCTCTAGCTGGACACGCTGGTAGTCCCTGCAGCGATTTGGTTCATTCTTCTCATGTAGTACACCAAAATTCCACAAATGGGAGGTACTAATTTTGGGGGGGAAGAGATGGGGAGAGATTCCAAATGTTTTACTTGACTGAACAGCAAAGGCACATTCTACTGTAAACAAATCATACCACTATATTTTAGCTTTACCACTGTGAATGCTCTTTTGTTTTTGTTTTTGGTTTTGTTTGCAGCTGGCTGGTAGGGGGATGTAAATGCATGACCTTGGCATTACAAGGCTGAGCTCTAACCAACTGAGCTAACCAGCGAGCCCCTATAATTGTGAACGTTATAAAGGATATTTCTCAACTCTAGCACATGTCAGGAATACCCACCATACTCTAATACAGAGGTTCTCAACCAGGGGCAATTCTGCCCCGTAGGAAGCAGAAGGTAGAGGTGCCACTAAGCATCTTTCAACACACAGAACAGCCTCCCACAACAAGGAATTATATGGCCCAAGCCATCAATAATACCAGGGCTGAGAAACCCTGCTCTAACACAAAAGCCGTCTCATTCCTGCCCCACACCTTGGGGAAGTTCCAAGTTTTCACTGCTCCCAGTTCCTGACACTGTAAGTAGGGATGCTTTCACTTTTATATCTAAAAACCCCTTCTTCCTGGCTAGGCCATCTTCCTCCACCAATAAAGAGTTCTGAGTGCCAACTCACAAAATTGACATGCCCTCTTTTCCACTCAAGATAGTCCATTCTGACAGCCCTGTTAACAATCTTCCCTTGGAACTGTGACTCAGACAAACTAGATAGCATGTACTGAGGCTCATTCCCACAAAATGTTTCCTTAATCCCCCTTCCCTAGCCAGGACTCCAACTAAGGCAGGAGGAAGACCATGAAAGAAGGAACATTATACTAAGGGGGACTACTTAAAGAAATCTGCCATGTCTAGGCACTCGGGAGACTACAAAGATGACTATTTTCTGTCCTTACTACTTCTACACTATGTAGCTTCTACAGCATCAATCAGATATTAAATTTTACCATTATATCTCCAGCACCTAATTTACTGCTAGGTACATAAAAAACCAAAGGAAATATTTATTGAACCCATGGACTGAACAAGTGAATAAGTAAATCTACCTTTTCTTTTCTTTTTTTTTTTTTCTTTTTTTAAAAAGATGACCAGTAGGGCCGAGCCCATGGCGCACTCGGGAGAGTGCGGCGCTGGGAGCGCAGCAGCGCTCCCGCCGCGGGTTCGGATCCTATATAGGGATGACTGGTGCGCTCACAGCGCTCACTGGCGGAGCGCGGTGCGGCCGGTCTCAAAAAGGACAAAAAAAAAAAAAAAAGATGACCGGGGAGGGGATCTTTACCCTTGACTTGGTCTTGTCAGCACCATGCTCACCCAATGAGCTAACCGGCCATCCCTATATGGGATCCGAACCCGGGGCCTTGGTGTTATCAGGACCGCACTCTCCCGAGTGAGCCACGGGCCGGCCCGTAAATCTACCTTTTCTGCCACTACCAGCTTACTCATCCAATAAAGGTTGTGGGCTTTGCTCCTACTATTTTCAGAGAACCAAAAAATTCAGCTTTGTTTTTCATAGAGATAAAAACTTCTAGAGGAGAAAAAAGGGCCCAAGTCTTGATGTATTTTAGATAGTCATCCCTTACAGAAAATAAGGCCTAGAAACAAGAAAGTACTGAGAAAGTAAGAAGGCAATATATTTAAACTCTAAATCAGTAAAATGTCCTGCTTGATTTAACTACATAGTTAAGGTACATAGTAGGTTTTTTAAATATTTGTTAACTAAATAAAGAAACCACATAACAACCTAGGTAAGATTTTCTTCCATAGCTCTGGTCACTTCACTATCAGAAGATTGGGAATACCTCTGAAATTGCAGGACACTAAAAAGCCATAGTTCAGAAGTTAAAACAAGGTTATTTCCCTCTTTCAGCCCTCATTGTTTCTCAGAATCTCAACTCTAACAGTTAAAGACTCCATCCTTTTCTCCAAGAAAATATTCCCTCCCCCTCAAAATGAGCTGAGCAGGCAGGTTAAGGACCCCATCGGTGAGGCAAGTTATGAAGAGTCCAATCTCAGAAAACAAAAAGTAGTAAAACTACCTGTCTCCTAAGAATCTCCTTCTTCTTCTTTCTCTTCATCACCTTATTTTGGACTAATTTTTGATAAGGTTACAGTATTCTTTTAGTCTGTAAAATGCCCCCTTAATAAATCTTCTCTTTAAGTAGGACAAAACACTAAACCAATGCTATTTTTATTGCTATGACAAGAACAATTTCCAGATCTTTTCAAAGAAGACAAGTTTTCTGTTTTGCAGAATTTTTAAATTTCGAAATTATGCAGACTGACAAGCTGGTAGAAAACAGTCCTTCTGACCTACATGAGACCATGCTGAGGAAGTATTCATCTCGTCCTATGAAGCATATGAGGATACCAACATCCTAGGAAACAAATCAGGAAGCTTATCTGCCCCGGGAAATACCAGGAGTTTTATACTTTACTCTATATCCTAGGACATAAAACCTTTCGCATTATTGCCTCACTTTACACATCTCGCTCAAGGTCAAACATCACACCAATTTTTGACTAATTTCTTTTTTTTTTTTAAAGATGACTGGTAAGGGGATCTTAACCCTTAACTTTCTGTTGTCAGCACCACGTTCTCCCAAGTGAGCTAACCGGCCATCCCTATATAGGGATCCAAACCCGTGGCCTTGGTGTTATCATCACCACACTCTCCCAAGTGAGCCACGGGCCAGCCCTACTAATTTCTATAATGTTTTAACAGTAAAATAATACAGCAGTTTGGTGCTTGACCTCTTCTGAAGTAACAAGAGAGGTCAACAGCAAGAAGACACAGTCAGTAACCCCAACAAGCTTTGTTTCTCTCTAGGTAACACCTGATTCCAGAACCACAAGATTGCAAGATAAGCTTCTCAGGGCATTCTAGATTTCTGACTGACTCTGAGGCCAGCCAACATAGTTCTTTTTATACCTCAAATTTTTTCTGTCAGGGAGAGGCTCTAGGGGGTGGTGAAGGGACCAGCCAATATTAAGAAACCCACTTCTCTGATAGAAAATTGCATCCATTTTACAAGGAGGCCATGAAAGCTTTGCTTCATTCAGCTTTCAGATCAATCATATATCAAATGAAGTCTCTATTTTCTCAAAATCAGCTTCTATTTATTTTAAAGAGCACAAAGAATAAATGGTCTTTTCTTCTTTCTTCATTTTTTTAACCCTCAACAGAGAAAACCAATTTACTGTTCTGTCAAGTCCCAATTTAGATAAGCAAAAGTTGAAGGAGAACTTAAAGTTAGAGTCAAATCAACCCTATCAGAAAGCAAATCAAAGGAACCAACCAGTCTTAGCAGAGGGGCAAGGAAAAGGACATTAACACCAGATGAACTCGTTTTTACTGTTTCTAGAATGTCGACTACCTCAACTGCCCCAGTGAAAAGAGCAATGATGCTATCTTACTAGTAATGATGATGCCACTTTGACACATTCATATATGTCTACCTGTTCCTATCCTGGATCTCTGATGTAGGGATCTACATCCAGAAGGGAAGTTTTTGACTGGAAAATAGTAAGATTATTTAAATGCCAGGCTTACGTAGTTTTCAGGATAGTCCAAATGACCTTAGTACTTCATCTCTAAAAATCTAAAACCCCAGGGCTAACTCTTGTCCCTAACCAAACCCAATGTGCAACTAAATGCCTGAAGAGACACAGTACACAGTCCATCACCGTATGTTATATGATTAATCTCCTGAAGATATCAGGTGGGAAAAAGAGAAAATCTGGGTGCATGACTGCATAGAACAGAAGAAAAGTTACCACTCCCCTAGAAGAGTAATAAGAGAGATGTTCTTTTATTGACTGAAGAGTAAGTCATACGACAGCAAACTCTCCTGTTCTAATTAGTTGGTTCTGCAGAAGGTAAAATCTTCAGAATCCTACTTCAACAGACTTCCCACAGGGACTGTCCTTAGGCTAGAATCACCACTGAGGAACAAGCTCACCACTCCCACTCTGTAAATCAGTCTCTACCCCAACAAATCTCATTCACAGTTAAATCTTTCCCATCCCTACCTCTTCCTCCACTTCTCAGAATCTACCCTCCTTCTCTTCACAAGCTCACTTGTTTAGATGCTCTGCAATACAGAAACTGCCATACTTAAGAACATACTAAGCAGAATAACAAAAAGCCACTCTCATGTCACAAAAGATGCCAAGTCTTCCTGGCAGCTCTCTATGCTAAGATAATTTGCATCACTTGTATTGAGCATGTACCCTGCTGGTGGGTAACTGAGTTTGCTTTTCTATGACCTCTAGTTCAAGGGGAAAAAAAAATCCCAGACGGGGAGACAGAGATGCTCGGGAGTGAGGGTTCAGGATCTGTGAGTCAACCGCAGGTGATTACTTCCAGTTGACAAATTAAGTTTAACAAGCTCCCCCCACCCAAAAAAAAAAACCACCAACGAAATGTCTCTCAGACCACATGGTTGGAAGGATCCAAGCTCGCCCAGAAGGCCTCACAAAATGAAACCAAACCTGATTAAAATGGACATTTCAAAACAAGAGACGCAGCAGCAAACGCACAGCTGCCATTTCCCGGCCACTTCCTGCGGGAGGCTGGGGGAGGGGCTGTTTGTGTACAGATGGAGATGGAAGCTATCCCCCCATCGCCCCCAAAGGATACAAATCCCTCACTCCAATAAACTCTACAAAGGAAGTCTGCTATTGGTATTGCCTTCCCCTGAAAACCGGGACACCGGGAGAGAAAGGGACTAGATCATCTTCTCTGCCAGGAAACGGGGATCCCCTTAGTGAGGGATCTCCTTGAAAAGGAATCCCTCTTTATTCTTCCCTTCAGCCCCTCAGCCAAGCTCAAATCCGGACACCTCAGCATGAGCCCTGTCAACCCCCATCCCTGGAGCGGGGAATTCTCCCGGGACGCGAGGGCCCCAAGCCAAACCCACTACCACAGCAAGGCCCTCTCCTCCCCACGCTCAAGAGAACGTGCGCGCTCCCCGAGGGAGACACCCTCGGACCCCTGGAAACCCCTTCTGCCCGCCACTCACCGCAGCCAAGATGCCCCACCCCCCACAGTCTTTAACCCATCCAGGGAACCCCCTCACCTACCCCTCACACTCGGGCAATCCCCACCCCCACCCGGGAGGTGGAGCCCCTCCCGGGGATTCCACCCCTCGTCCCCCGCAGGAGTCATCTCCACCAGCCGGCGGCTTCTCCGCCTGCTCGTCACCGTAGTCGCCGGGAGCCGCTACAGCTACTCCCGCCCCCGCAGCGCAGTCCGGGGTACTCAGCAGACCCGCCAGCCCCCGTCTCCTCCCAGCCCCCAAAACAGGGAGAACCCCGCTTAGGGCTGGGTCCTCGCAAAATATAAGCTCCAGTTCGCTACGCGCCCCATGGGAGGCTCAAGCGGGCTCAGGAGACTCTGTCCCTGAGGGAAGCCTCGTATGAGAGCGGGGCTCCCTCCCCTCAGGCCCCCGGCCACATACCCCACAAACCTGAGGCGGCGTCCTGCCGTACACGGGGCTCGTCTCTCCGCGGGGAGGCTGCGGCCAAAAGAGAGCCGCCCTCCGCGGCCTCCGCCGCAGGGTCCTAGCGCCCGGTATCCTAGCTTTCCCGACCAGGATCTGGGTCCTAGCGCCGCTCTGTCTCCTGTAACCCTGGCCCCCTTGTCCACCTGGCTGTTCCCTCTCTGCACCTGCAGCTCATTGCAGGTTGTAGTCCTGCTCCACACATGGCAAACTAAAAGGTATGCCATAGTCCCAAGGTTGACCTAAAAGTCTAGGCCAAATTTCTACGACCAAAGGCATGCGCCTCTTCCCTAACTGGGGGGAAAGGGGACGCTAGGAGGTATTTCTGAGTCAGTTATTTCCTAGGCGGGGTAGTGGAAAAGTGGAAGTGCAAAAGTCAGTCAGTGCTGGATTCAGACCTGGTAAAGGGATGGAGAGAGGCAAGAGTCTGCAACCCACTCACTTCTGTCCTGTAGGGGCAGCCTGGTCCTGCCTGGATCACCACTTTCCTGTCAACATCAGCAAGGTCCTGGGCGTCAGAAAGATTCCTGTGCGTGGGAAAAAGAGGCTCGGCTTTAGGACAAGACAACAAAGACCTGATTTTAGTCTAACTGAGGTCAGAGGGGTAGAGGATAAGCCAAAAACTGACCATGAAATGAGACGCCCCAACTGTCCACCTATTCTATAGTTCCAGTCCTTTTTCTGGCAGGACCACACAACTGTATGAAACCTGAGAACACGAACATTAAAATCTAGCAGAAGACTAGAATTTGACTGTCATCTAAAATGTCTACTGCAGAGCCCCAGGCTGGGGAACAGTGTCATATGATGTTAGAGCTTAGAGAATTTCTAATTCAACCATCTCTCATTTATCAGATGAAGAAATTAAGGTCCAGAGAGGTTCACTGACTTATTCGAGGTCAAACAGTGGATAAATTATGACTACAAGGAAACCAGGTTTCCTTTCCTTGCAACTCAGCACTTTGTAGGCTTTAAGATAATTCCCATTCAATTCAATGCAATGCAGTTTTAGAAACTGCCTAAGCTGTGCAAAGCTCAGACTGAATATTCAGGAAGAGCAACAGAGTGGGGATGATAATTCTGGCATGTTGGGGGAATGTCAACACATACCTTTTCCTCTGAGGGTCCAAGTTGGAAAGATACCTGAAAACTGGGAGGGGGCAGGGCAGGGCCAAATCGATTAGTCTAGATTGGATTTCCTTACTCCACAGAGAAGTGGGCTCTTCCTGAGTTTTGGGACAGACTCCACCCCACCCCACCCCCACTAAAAATGGCTCAGAGGATAAGAAGAAAGCTAACTTTAACAAAGCCTCACAAAGTTTGTGAACCAGAGAGAGAGAGATAGAGGGAGAGAGAGAGAGAAGGCTAAAGGGGGTTTCTCTCCCCTTCCTGAGCTAAGTAGATTACCAGGGAAGAAGACAGGTAGAAACCAAAACCCTTCTCTCCTCCCTGTCAAAACAACAGATTTATAGGTCACCATGAGAAAAAAACAACAGCCTGCCGACCTCAAATCCCTGATTAAGTAGACGCCACACTCAGGGAAAAGGTGTCCTTCCTTCTGGAGAAAGGAGGAATCCAGGAAACTTCTGCTAAGGAATGCCTCCTTGTTCCCAAAATAAAAAATAAAAGCTGATAGAGAAGAAAGCTCAGAGCAAGGAACTGGCCAGAGCAGGAGGGTGGGCAGGGAAGGAGAGCTGGTATTCTTTTTTCTCTTCCCTTTTCCAGGGCAGATAAGGGTGAATCTTCCTACCTCCCGCCCCCAATCTTAGGGCTAGCCAGTGGGAAACTGGGCAGGCAGGGGAGGAGCCTGCGCCAGTCGAACGGGTGTAGGCACGCCTCTTTCCCCACCACCACACACCCACACACACCCACCGCTGGCTCCACTCTGCTCCGGAAGAGCCGGTTACTCCTGTGCCCCACTGACTGCCCCCACCCCTTCCGAGCCCCAGGCCTAGTCTCCAGGGTAACCCCTAGGCCTATACCAGCCAGCAGCAGTTGGGAAGAGAGGTGTTGGACAGAAGAGGACCACCTGGGATTAGAAAAGAAAATGGGGCAGGATCCATTCTTTCCATCTGGTACAGAAAGACAATAACCTTCATCTCTGAATGAAACGCTGCCTCATCCCATCTAATCAGAGTTCTTCCTTGCTCTCTGAGGAAGGATGAGGGTGGGGTGCCAATATACCCAACAGCTGGGTGTTTACTTCTTGCCAGAAGCCACCCCATGCAGCAGCTGTACTTCTACCCCCATCCAGACGACAGAGGACAGACTGACCCCACGCACCCCCAGACAGTCCCATCAGATGTGACCGATCACCCACCCACTTCCCTTTAGGAAGCTACTAGAAAGGGGAAGGGGCAAATGGTCATTTTATCAGCAACTTGTGAGAAGAGTGTCTAGGGAATAGACTGAACCTCCCTCAAGCCAAGCCAGTGGACAAGTAATGAAGAGAATGGGGAGAGAGAAATTAGCACCTGCTCCCCCTTTCTCACTCTCCCTGTATACCTGCTGCACCTCCCTGACACTGGGGTCAGCTGCCACAGTGCCTGGCTCCACTCTAGAGCCAGATGGCTGGGGTGGGGAGAGGGAAGAGAGAGAACCGGGATTTGTCTGCTTCCCTCTACCTCCTTCCCTCTCCCCCTTCAGATACTCCTGGCATCCAACCCCAAATACCACTGACCACCGTCTCTTCCCCCTAGTACCCCCTCCAACCCCTTGCAACGTGACTCAGAAGAGTCTAAAGCAAATCCTAACACCCGTCCCCTATTTCTAGAGGTGGGGATGGGAAATGAAAGCACAAGAGGAGCAGAGCGAGGGAAGCAGCGGACTTGGCGGCGGGGGGGGGGGGGTTCCCCAAGGGGGGCCGGGA